>NW_017671130.1:188950-214080 GCF_001879085.1 Nicotiana attenuata
TCACTTTTGGACCGTAAAATTTGTAGTTGTTTGGCCAAGTCTTTAGGAAGGAAAAAAAGTGTTTTGAAGAGAAGCAGAAGCAGTTTTGGAGAAGCAGAAAAAAGTAGCTTCTCTCCAAAAGCACTTTTCTGAGAAGCACTTTTGAGAAAAATACACTTAGAAGCAGTTTTCAAAAGCTTGGCCAAACACTAATTACCGCTCAAAAGTGCTTTTCTAATTAATTAGCCAAATACGTTACCAAAAGCACTTTTTTTAAAAGTACTTTTGAAAAAAGCACTTCTCAAAATAAGCTGATTTTAGAAGCTTGGTCTAACGGGCTATGAGTCGATATATGTTGTACTTAATTAATCTCGGTTCAGTTTATTTTCATTCCCTTGTAGAAACCAAGAAGCAAAAGATGTTTCTCTACAGTGGAAGATGGTAGAAATAACGTGGGATAGCCACCTTTTAACATGGTATTTAGTTTTTATTCAGTATTTTTAATGTTGAGCTACTCTATTAAAATTAATACGAAAAGATATTTTTACCCTTTCTCTATGAGTGCTGTGTGAATATTAGAGACATGGCGTCCTTAACAATTACACTGCACACATGAAGTTAAGGAAGCCATGTCCTTAACATTTACACTGCAGATATGAAGTTAAGGACTTGACATGACACTTTGTCCTTAATATTTATACAACATTCATGAAGTTAAGGACACCATGTCCTTAATATTTACACAACACTCATAAAGTTAAGGACACTATGTCCTTAACATTTAAATTGCATATATGAAGTTAAGGACATGAGGTCCTAAAGTTTAACAACAAAAGGCGCAAACACAAGTTAAGGACAATATGTCCTTAATATTTACACTGCACATATGAAGTTAAGGACATGACAGGACTCTTTGTCCTTAATATTTACACAACATTCATGAAGTTAAGAACATCATGTCCTTAATAGCACCCATGTCTAGCGCAAGGGTATTTTCGTCCAGGCGAATAAAAATTTATTAAAGACATCTAAAGAGTAAAGACATCTATAATTAGTGGCTAACTGTGCACTTCCCCCGTATCATATCATGCCCCTATTGTCACAACAGTAGTATGAGAATTTTCAGAATACATCTTAACGACTAATGATAACGACTAATGAAAGCTGGTGGGTAAGCCTCACCTTAACTAAAATGGTAAGCTCCCATTATGTGCGGAGTCCGGGGAAAGACCGATTTACAAGAGTTTACTGTACATAGTCTTACCCTGTATTTTTACAAAGAGGTTATTTCTGCGAGACTCACTTAACTAGATACACGAAATTGAGATCCTCATTGCATGCAAATCTTTGAATCGGGAAAGCATCATTTCTTCTAACGGTTGCTTATTTAGAACCCCTTTCTAATTATTATTTTTTTTCCTTTTTTTTTTTTTGGCTTATAGAACACTTCAACTTCTAAAATAGCTAGAATTGAATTGAATAAGAATGAAAATATATCAACATTACCAATCTGAACTGTGAATCAATTTCAACTTATTTCTACAAGCACATCCTCCATAACTTTTTGTAAAATGAAAAATAAAAAGTTGGAAATTAAATAAATAAAAAAGAACTAACCGTGAGATACATTTTGAACTTAAAAATACAAAACTAAAAAAAAATCAACTTGATTAATCTTGAAAATAGGGTATAAGCAATAGCCCTTAATAACCATTGCAATTAGTTGGCAAGCTGAAATAGTACAGTCCTCAATGTTTGTTTCTTCATTATTTTCCCATACAATCCTCTTCCCAATTTCATTGCTTTTTCCATCTCTAAAATACCATTACCACCATTTTCCTTTCTCTTTAATCCTCTCATCAGCACCTTCACAATTCTCTCATCACTCCCTACTGCATCCACAACACTATCCACCACACTTTCCATAATTGGAATCTTGCTTCCCCATTTCCTTATTAATCTTTCTGATTCATAAACTTCAGAATATACTTTCCAAAATGATGCTCTCAAATACCCTTTACCTTTTCCTCTTACCATCCATCTCCTCATACCTTCTTCCAATCTATAAACTACACCTCCCATATCTACTCCTTTCCCAACAAACATCTCAAATTCCATCATTTCTTGCTTTGAACAAACACCATTTTCAACTTTACACCTTTTGCATTTACAAATAAAGCCCCAATTTTTCGCCTTCTCTTCGCGACTCCTATAGGATGAAAACACATCAAAATAGGCCAATGTGAGCTCTTCACCTGCTTTTATGTCTCTAGAAGCATGGATCATCACGTGATCGCCAACGTGGGAACGCCTCACGTTGGGATCACAAGAATGGTTTATCAAAGAAGCCAAAAGCCAAAGACCAATGCCATGTACATCACTATTTTTCCCCTCAACTTTTGATGAAATCAACTCCTCAACAAGAGAGTTCACATCAAGAATGTTTAGCAACTTTTTCATGTCAATTTTCTCATCAAGAAAATTACTATCTTCTACCTCAGGCCTAAATAAATCAATGTCAGGAACCTCAAAATCATCCTCATTCTCACCAGTTGATAACTTACAAATCAAATCGCGCGTTCGATTACATTTTTTAGCAGATTCCACTATCTTTTCAATAAAACTTTTCCACATACCTAATTGAGCTTGTTCCTTAGAATCTTGAAAAATGCATTCAGGTACTATAGCCCTCTCAATAGCAACAGCTTTAGTAACTAAAAGCAAACTTCCACAATCAACATTCTTTGTTACAAACAAACCACGCCCACTAATTTCAGATTTTTTAATCTCTATTGGACCTATGTATTCTGCTAACTCAGGGGATTTTCCTTGGAATTTATTGAGTACCCAATCTGATATATCAAAAGCACCAGTTCTTGATAAAAATTCAAGCTTTTTACACTTTTCTAAATACCCATTAAGAGTTTCAGAATTTTCAAACTCATTGGTATCAAGACTTGCTTGTTTAAAACAGTCCAAGGCTAATCCATATTGATTAAGACTGAGCAAAATCTTACCTTTACAAAGCAGGGTCTTGAAATGGGTGTTTTCGATTTCGGATGCTTCGTTACAATCTTTTAAAGCTTGAGGAAATTCTTGGAGATTTAAATGGGCTTCGGCGCGATTACAGAGAGCTAAACAGAGGGATTTTTTGAGTTTTGAGAGGTTATTTGAATCAAGATTTTTGTGGGTGTTTGAGATTTGGTTATGGCAAAGGGAGATGTATTCAGTGTAGGTTTTTATGGAGTCTTTAAATTCTTTTCTGAGTAGAAGTTCTGTGGCTTTGGATCTGAGATTTTGCATTCTCTCTTCTTCTTCCTCCATTTTTTCTGCAAGCAACTCTCTGTGTGTGTGCGTGTTTTGGTTCTCTTGTTGGAACTATTTGAATGAGATGGAAATGTAACGGTCGTATTTACTAACTCACGGGACAGGTGCTAACGGCTACGTTGTTTTTACTTTTTTACCAAACTATTCCTTTTTATGATTAATACAAAATAGGGTCATAGGCCGGGCATCTGAATGTATCTAATATAAACGGGAGAAATTAAAAAATAGCCAGATTTATCATTGGTCGTTGAAAAATAGCCAAGTTTCAAAAGTCATCGAAATTTAGCCACTTTAAATCTGAGCGAAAACACTGTTCAAAATCCGGAAAAATACGCCCGCAAATTTTACGGGAGTTCCAGCATAAGTATGCTTGAACTCCCGTAAATTTTACGGGAGTTCCAGGATAACTATGCTGGAACTCCCGCAAATTTTACGGGAGTTCAAGCATAATTATGCTGGAACTCCCGCAAATTTTACGGGAGTTCCAGCAAGTATAATTGTCCAGTATAATATACTGGAGTTTGGAGCATTGGTGCTCCAGTCTCCCGCAAATTTTACAGGAGTTAGCAAAGTATACCGGTCCAGCATAATATGCTGGAGTTCGTGCACAAATGCACCAGAACTCCCGTATATTATACTGGACCGGTCCCTGTTGCAGCAAAATAGTGGCTATTTTTCATTGACTTGATAAACGCTGGCTATTTTTCAATGACCAGTGTGAAAACTGGCTATACCATGATATTTTAACAATATAAACAAAGAAAGGAACAAGTGACTAAAATTTCTTTATATTCTAGTTTAAATGAGATTTTAGATTTTATCTTAATGACAATAATAACAAGTCTTATATCCTATAGACGCTCTAGTGAGGAGGTGAGAGGTTGATATTGGAGGGCTTACGAAGAGGTAGACGTAGGCCAAAGAAGAGGTGGGGAGAGATTGTTAGGCAAGACATGGCGCAGCTTCATCTGACCGAGGACATGACCTGGATAGAAAGGTATGAAGGTCGAAAATTAGGGTATTAGAGTAGGTAGTCTAGAATGTTCACAACAGTAGTATTGGCACGTAGTCTCGCTTTCTGTTGGTAGTAAATTTTTATGACTATTCATTGTTTTCTTTTATTGATGATCACCTTACTATCATGTCCTTAACTTCATATATGCAGTTTAAATGTTAAGGACATAGTGTCCTTAACTTTATGAGTGTTGTGTAAATATTAAGGACATGGTGTCCGTAACTTCATGAATGCTGTGTAAATATTAAGGATAAAGTGTCCTGTCAAGTCCTTAACTTCATATCTGCAGTGTAAATGTTAGACATGCGTCCTTAACTTCATGTGTGCAGTGTAATTGTTAAGGACACCATGTCCTTAATATTTACACAGCATTCATGAAGAAAGGGTAAAATCATCTTTTCGTATTAATTTTAATAGAGTAGTAGCTATTTTTGCTCAATATTAAAAATACTGAATAAAAACTAAATACCATGTTAAAAAATGACTATCCCACGTTATTTCTACATTTGATAATATGTCAATTTGACCACTAGTAGTACCTACCTATAGAGATTTTAACACAGTTAGTCTCTTTTTAAAGAACATTTATATAAATAACATTACTTTTGCTTTATTTTAAAAATAGCAGATTCATTTACAATTATAGCATTTTTTTAAAGATTCTTTATGTGGCATTTAATTTTTAAAACGTAAACACTAACCACAATTTAAGGGACTATTGAACCACATTAATTTTCACAAGATTCTCTCTCATCATTAATCTATATTATTCATTTTCTTTGAATTTTTGCTTCAAATAGGTGCTCTAAAAAAAGTCCTATTTTTCATTATTCTCCCTTACACAATCTTAAATCGATCCACATTCCATTACTATAACAATATTATTCAAAGTATTTTCCTTGCAAATACGACTATACCAATATTATACTAAATACATTTCATAAAAAATAAATGTAAAATATTAGCATACCATGTTATACCAAGAACAATTAAATAAATAGAATATACCACGTATTTTAAGACAAAATATATAAAACTTATATACCTAAACACAATCAAATAAATAGAATATACCATGTATTTTGAGGGAAAGTGCAATTTTTTAAAATACCTAAACACAATCAACATATACCATATATTTTTAGGTATAAAAATGATATGTACTTTATTTGCAACTTAATTAATATTTGCTTAGGCTAGGTATAATATTTGGGTATCGAATTTGAGTGTGAAAATAGAAGATATGGGTGTATATATGCATATATAATAGACGTGTATATATATATATATAAAATATACTTAATATATACTGCACAATTTATTTAGAGGCTGATTTGGAAATGAATATGGGGGAAATTAAACATGATTTATGGGCGGGAGGGAAATGATGTGTTAGCAATGAATATGATTAGAAGATGATTGCAAGAAATTTTAAGGAGATAAAATTAAAGTCCTAATTCTTTGAAGATATTTTTGGGATGAAACTGCGATAGTCTCGGAGAATAAAGGATGTCAGTTTCTCTTAGGATTCTACTAATGTAAATAATACACTGCCTCATTTAATATATACTTAATGGTGCTAGAATTCTGTATATATTATTTTAAAATGTGATACTAATGAAAGTTCCTCTAGTAGAGAACATAAAATGAGTCCACTAATATTTCACACACAACATCAAAACAAGATCTTTTTTTTACACATGAATTTCGCTTCTACTTCAGAATGCCAGCTATTACACACACATGCACATTGTCTGAAAGGCCCAATTGGCTATTGGCCATTCAAAGGCAAGAAGTCAAGGCTGAAAATTTGATATTTTGACACTGGTTTCGACTTCTCATCTTTTGGGCTCTATTCAAAGGTCCAAAACAGAATAGAGAAATTGAATGATAGTTTAATTGCTAGAATACCTCTTATTTTCTTCTAATTCTCTTCCCCCCTTTCCTTTCTTGATAACTTAAATCGATTTGATACAAACACTCGATGCGAATAAATATTTAGTGTAATATATTTAATAACAGACCTATTCAAACTATTTAAGAGTAATACGCGTTTTATATACTTTTTTTTTAAAAAAAAAAAAACAAGGTAAGTGATTTATCTGTACGGCGGCACATAGTCAAGTCCACTTAATACAGCCACATCTATATATTATACTCTATAATCCAGCATGATAAACACCACTTATCCAAATTTTCTTATTCTATTGGCTTGATTAATTAATTTTTTAATATTAGGAGGGTATATTCTGTAGGTCCTCATTAGTAATGGGTATGAATGCTTTGAGCCACTAAAAAACAATGGCATCATCCATGACAAACTTGCACACCTAATCAAGCCAATTTTTTAATTGCTAGATAAACTTCAACCAACCCCTAAAGCTAAAACTAGAAAAAGTTAGTTTTTTGACAAAGTTTTCACAAGGAAATGAATGAAATTCCTCAATTATTTATTATAACGATGGTATTAACAAAAATAATTAAAGAAGAAAACATGCAAGCCCCTCGATCATGTTGATCAAAATGACTAAGCTTAGTAATTTAATTAATTACTAACCCTCGTAATATAAATATTGCACGAGCATATAATGGATAAGCTCTAAGGATAGACATTGAATTTACAGAATTAAAGTTGCAACTAATTAGGCTTTTTTTTTTTAAACAATTCGATATTTAAAAATCTATTGGCTTGACTAATACAGTTTTTTTTTTTTGTATATGTGTGTGTGGGGGTGGGGGTAAGCCAATTAAAGAAGTAAAGTGTTCTGTACCAACAAGTTTTTCATTCCCTAAGTACGAACACAAAATAATCTGGTTAAGGGTGAAGCGATCTCAGTCAGGAGCTCTCGTTGGTCGCAACCAATTAGTTGTAACTTTATTTTTGATTACTAAAGCTTTAGACCAATCAAAATCATTTTTCACTTTTATTTTTCACCATTCACAAGCCCACCACAAGAAGAAAAAGAGATGAGAGAGATAGGTTTCTTGGTTTGCAATTTAACCCTAGAAAGGAAACCTCTAGTCAAACACGTTGCTTTTTCTTTGTTTTTCAAATGCAGTGGACCACAAAATGACTGCTTCATTTTGCAATATATACTATCCACGTTGAGCATTTATGTCTCTATAATTTACTACTAATTATGTTTTGTAGATAAACTTTAAAGAAAGATATGCAAGGTGTTGTCGTAATCCTTTGTTTTGTTCTCATCCAAAAAACCCTAATTATTGGGAGACCAAACTCCCATGCTAAGACATTTCTTGTCTTTATATTGAAGTGTTCATATATCGATCTAATATTCTCTATTTATTATATATTATATATATTTTTTTTATCATTGATCCCATTTTATTTAAAGTTAGTTACCTTATCAGGAATTCCTCTTAAATGGGTTAGTTAAGATTCTATTTTGATATGGACAAAAAGGACTACTATTTTAATTAGTTATTATACAATTTTCATCGGATGAAAGATAAAATTTCTAGTCGAATGATATTACACATAAATAAAGGTAAAGATCAATCATATCAAGTTGGGATTAAAAAGAACCAATTGTTCTGAGATTGAGGAATGGCTAAAAACCAATTGAGAAACTAATTGTATTAATCCAAGGTTTTTGTATTTAAGATTAAATCGTCACTTGATGAGGGGGCAAAAAAAAAACCTGCTATAGTGAATTATTACAGTAGTAATGTTGATATTGGTGTAGCACTAGTTTTAATATTTTAATTATTGCAAGATTAAAAAACATGGCTTTGTCGACACTTCGTTGAATTGAATACCATAGAAGGATGTGATAAAACAATTTGAATTCTTCAATTTACTCAGATGGAATATCATATGTAGTGCTGAATTCAATCTAAAGCTTTTTCGAAGAAAGCAAGGAACGAATGATCACAAGCTCTATTTAAACGCTCGACATATATTTAGCTCAAAATATATTTATTGCATGGTCGAGCAAACCTAGTATAGTTTCATAAATGAAATTTAAAAAAAATAATATATATGCAAATTAGAAAGACCGCGTCTAATAGACCTTTTGGCTAAAAAAATTAAATAAAAAGAATCATGGAAATACTTCGTTATCTCTAAAAAAAAGTATATAACTCATGGCCATGATTAATATTAAATTGGGTAGATGTTGAAATTTAATGGCTTGAATTATCCAAAAAAGAGGCTGAATAGTGAGGTGGCTAGATAAGAACCACAAGTAACTCACCTACATTTTTCTCTAGTTCTTATCTTATCTAACCTCTTTTGACAAGACACCTGTCGACTTTCTAAAGTAGGAGCTGGTTTCTATTTTTGGCAATTGATTATTTACTTAAACTACTTTTTTAATAATTATTCTAGTTAAATTAAGATTATCATCATCTATTTAAGTTAAGAAGTAACAGATGTACTTGCTTTAGTAGGAAAAAGCAATGTACTCTGCTCACGTTATCCACCTTTTTATTTTTTATTTTTTTTTATGTGAAATAATTGGTTCTAGTTTGTGATTTGTATTATTATTAAAGTTACAAATTCCCTTTTATGAAGGGTTTCTTTGTAGATATTTTTTGAGTAACGTAATAGTGTAAAAACTTCTTTATACTGTCAGAATGTATAGTTAAACTCTTTCGAAACTATAATTTACTGTTTTTATATTCTTACGAACTATGCAGTGGGTATTTAATTACAAAAATGATGTCTCCTATAGTGATCTGCACCAAAATAATAATAATGCTTGAAGTTATATTTTTATTCAATGTATATGGTTTTTCTTATCCATTTATCCAAAATACCTAGGGAAAAGCTATTCTTTTGGAGTTGTTTCACATAAAAGGTAATAGTAATACTAGTACAAATAAAATTCTTTGGATTAGGAAATTTTAAAGTGTCTCTTTTAGAAACACATTGAATTATGTGTTTAAAGAAGTCATAGATATAATAGACCCACATAAATACACCAATATAATATAATTAATCAGAGGCGAATCCACGATTTAAATTCTACGTTTTCAATCTGTAAAATTCTTAGAATTAAACTCATTGTATTTTTAAATTTTATGGATTCATATCTACTATTTACTGTAACTTCAGTGTATTTTTCTACATAAATTTATACTTATCATCGGAAATACCGCACCGCAATACGATATCTACGCCAATGGGACTTTTCTTTTTTGCTTTTTAAAATGTTTTAGGAAATTCAAAGAAACATGGAGTAATATTTATTTTATGTATTAAAACAACCACATTATAAATCACGTGTGAGAATTGTTTTCTCATTTTTCACATTCTCTATGATACAATGAATCTTTCTATCGACGAGAGCACATAAGTTTGTTCCTATGATTATGGAACAGAAAAAAGAAAAGAAAACTCTGCATTATTGAAAAGTCTCTTTTCTATTTTCAAGAAAGGAACAATAGAAGTAAATGGTGGACCTCTTTAAGTTGGCCATCAAATTAAACTTGGAGAAGAACCATTCTCTGTATTACTATATTAAGCTTTGGAAACTGGTCTAATATAGTGGAAAAACTCAAAAAAGAAAAAATCATTTTTTAAAAGTAAAATGAGTGCAATGCTAAAATTTTTACATGTCGAATCCGTGAAATTTAAATCTAAAATCCGCCCTGATTCTATTTACCTTTAAATATTGGATATCTAGAAAAAGCTACTTTTGTAAAAAGAAAAGAAATATCAGAACTCAATAACATGACAAAAGAAGTCCAAAATTCGTTTGCCCAATTGTCCTCATACTCCTCAAACTCTAATCTTATTGGCCAAGGACCATAACTTTTGACTAGAAAAATGTGTAAGAATAATAGTTTGTTAAAGTTGCACAAACAAGAAAATAGAGATAAGAACTTAGGATATTCCTCTCCCAATGCCCTTAATCCTTATACCCCGAACCCCCCCCCCCCGCCCCCCCACCCAACACCACCCCTGTGGTGGACCCACCTTCATTTAACGGGTTTCACTTGACACACTTTTATCGGAATACATTACTCCTTCGGTTCACTTTAATTAATTTCTTAATATTTTTTCTTATGGCCCACAATATTTAGTTTTTTCAAATATCAAGAAGGAATTACTCCATCCGACTTAGTCCAAAATAAATGTCCATTTATATAATCAAGAAAAAATTCAATTTATTTTTTTCAAAATTACACTTATTTACGTATTCCTAAAAAGTCATTTACTCCTTACATTTGAGAAGAAAAGTAAGTGCTACTATAACTATGCTGCAACATTTAATGAAGGGTAGTTTAGTCACACTAACTATTTTCGTCTAGAACTTAGTATTTCCTTAATGGGTGTGCCCAAAGCAAATTTGTCACTTATTGTGGACCGAGTAACTTTTTTTCTTTCCAAAGCTGGCCTTAGAGTAAAAGAACCTAGGAGTATTTATTATATTTTCAATGATAAAATTAAGGCTAATATGGTCAATTTCATTAATGTTAAAAGATGGATTCCTTAATATGTGTGAAAATAACCAAAAAATCAATTAAAATAAACCGGATGGAGTGTGTGTGTGTGTATATATATATATATATATATATATATATATATATATATATATATATATATATATATATTTTACACTCTAGGCAAGTGCANGTATGGCTTGCGGTAATCATACGAGGTATGCAAGTCAAAAACAACCAATAAAAAAAGGACAAATTTAAAAACCTCCAACAATTATAAATCGAGCAGCCTTCTCCTTGCAAACATTTCAAACTCTCTCACTTCTCATTTTCCTCCTATAGAATCAAAAATTTCCCTCTCCTCCCTCTTCTTTTAATTTCCTCTATCAACCCTCTTTTTTCCCACGTTTCTTTGCTTTGTGAAAAAAAGGATTTAAAACAATTCATTTTATTCCATACAAAGCCATATATATATATATAAAAAAAAATAAGCCACTTCTTTCATATCTTCACTAGCAATATATTTGAATAAGATTTTTTAAAATATGGTTGGGAAAATTAGCTCCGATCTTCCTCCTGGATTTAGGTTTCATCCTACTGATGAAGAATTAATTATGTATTATCTTCGATATCAAGCTACCTCGAGACCATGTCCCGTTTCAATTATCCCCGAAGTTGATCTATACAAGTTCGATCCCTGGGAATTGCCTGGTTAGTATACATATATATACGCGAAAAAATCTATCTTAAATTCGAAAAATCTTGAATATTTTTTGAAATATTATTGATGATTAATTATTTATGTTCCTTTATGAAATGTAGAGAAAGCTGAATTTGGAGAAAATGAATGGTATTTCTTCACACCTCGTGATAGGAAATATCCAAATGGTGTTAGGCCAAATAGAGCAGCTGTTTCAGGTTATTGGAAGGCTACAGGAACTGATAAAGCTATTTATAGTGCATCTAAATATGTTGGTGTAAAAAAAGCTCTTGTTTTTTACAAAGGAAAACCTCCAAAAGGTGTCAAGACTGATTGGATTATGCATGAATATCGTTTAAATGAATCAAGATCTCAACCTAACAAGCAAAGTGGCTCTATGAGGGTAAGACTTTTCAATTTCAAATTAGTCGGGGTCAGTTATATGAATCGTTTATATCCATTCGGCGTATTAGACTACTAATATTTTTTTTTTCTTTCTTGGGTATTTTTCAGTTAGATGATTGGGTACTTTGTAGAATTTATAAGAAGAAAAATATGGGAAAAACTATGGAGATGATGAAAGCTGAAGAAGAAGAATCAGAGGCTCAAATTGAGATTACCAATAATGATATTGAAGTTGTTGGTGCTACTACTAATGGACCACAAACAAATAAATTGCCAAGGAATTGTTCATTGTCACACCTACTAGAATTGGATTATTTTGGGTCAATTCCACAATTGCTAGGTGACAATTCATACCATACAAGTTTTGATAATGACCAAAGTTACACAATGAACAATGTTAATACAAATGTGGTTCATCAAATGGAGAAATCTCAACTAGGGGAAGTGTCACACCAACATAATAGTCAAAACAATAATTATAATATCTTCTTCAATCAGCAGCCAGTTTTTGTAAATCCGGCTTTTCAATTCCAGTGACGAAAAGCTCCACAGAACTGTTGTATGCGGGTACTTCGAGGCCTATGACTTTCTTGATAGCCTCATTCTTCAACCATAAATTAAGATGTGGCTAAAGTCTCTCGAGTGGTAACATATATTATGCTAAGATGGCTATTGGATGAAGCTGACAACATGGAAGTTTTCGACAATTGTAAAATATTATAGTGGAAAGTGACACATTATGTGATTGGTATTATCAGCAAGAAATCTCTAGTAGAGACAAAAAGAAGGGATGGGGGGGGGGGGGGCAACAAACTATTGTATTAATTTTAGAATATAGTTTAGTTTCTCAGCTTGTGTTTGGCAAAACTAATTTGCTTGTGAAATTGTAATGAATATTTTTCTGCAGTACTCTACCTTTTGATTTATTTATTTTTATTTTAGAGATGACATGTCAAATTGGATTTTGGATGAAGCTTGACTCTGCTCTCGTAAACCTCTTTCTTCAACTTAATTTTCTTTATATTTGCCTTCTAATTGGTAGAAAAAGGAAAGTATTCATTGAATATTAATTTTAAAAAGTCAATTATCCTTTAGATAATAACCGCGTGGAAAATTATTCAATCAAACTAGTATATAAGCTTTCGGATAGATTCGGTTAAAAGTTATGAATAAAAAAAGAGGCACTTTAATATGAGAGCAGGAAAGATCTGAATAGACAATAGTAACCTCATGTTCTTTAATTTAGGATTATGAAATCAAATTGAGATTTCAAAATAAACTTTACTATATTGATTATTGCAAGGATGGTGAAAAAGATAAAAATATTAAATAGGAGTATTATTTTTTATTTCCCGTCAGGTGTCCCATACCCGCTTGAGCTCGACTTATCCAGCTTCACACGGAGAAGTCTCGCTTTTGTTGTAAAATGCTCCCTATCAAAAGGGACTCCATTATCAAGAATCGAATCATATATCTTTGATTAAGGATGGAGGGGGTACTTATCACCCCATCACAGCCTTTGGCGGTTAATAGACTTAGTACCCTAGATGATCCCATGATTTTTTTTCTTTTTTTTTTAAAAAAAAAAAAAAAGATGACCCCAGATAATAAACTGATAATGAGTTATTAATTCACTTGATGAAACTAAGGTTGATATAGAAATGATATGATTCTCTTGCTATGTGGAGTTCATATAAACTAAGTGGCAGATTTGTGTCTTTATGTCATTTCCAAATACTTT
This sequence comes from Nicotiana attenuata, assembly GCF_001879085.1. Taxonomy (NCBI): domain Eukaryota; kingdom Viridiplantae; phylum Streptophyta; class Magnoliopsida; order Solanales; family Solanaceae; genus Nicotiana; species Nicotiana attenuata. The sequence goes on from NW_017671130.1 coordinate 202,529, forward strand.
GATCCTCGATTAGAAAGGGGCGAGCAAGATGTTCGTTGTGGAACATTGATTACCTTTGACGCTCAATTTTTAACATTCTCTTATCAGGAACATTTATACAATTAATCAGTCAAAATTATTGACGTCATATATACATTGATATCATTAAAATTTTTTTACACAATTAGTGTAATTTAACTTCATGTGGCATGTTAATCATTTTTTTAATCAGATTATTATATAAATTTACTTGTAATTACTTTATAAGTGACATTATCAATTTATAAAACTAAATTAACTCATACAATAGTTGACATTCAAAATATCTTCTACATGGACGTGATTCAAGTTAAGATGATGCAAGAAAAATAAACAAAAGAACAAAGGAATAAGAAGAGCATAAACTAAAGGAAAAAGGTGATGGAAAACCTTGGACAATTGACAATGAAATGGAGGTTGTGGTGGTCTAGTGGCCCAAGGGGCTTAGCTTGGTGCATGCATGGGATTTCTAAGTATTAAAATATCCCCATTTGCTCGATGCTGACATTTTTGGACTATCTTGTTAACTTAATTCTATTCAATCTTTATTGTTGCTCACTCGGTATTCAGTATTTATTTTAAAGCCCGACAAATTCAGATTCATGCCGAAAAGTTCCCTTTTGGTATAAAATGCTCTCTGTCAAAGATGAGTCAACACCAAATTCGAACATAAAACTTCTGATTAAAAGTGAAAGGAGTACTTACTACTCTAACACAAGTCGACGAGCTGTGATGGTACTTAATTGCTATTCAATTTGTTTTGTTTTTTCTTTCTTTTTTAACGGCTAATGTTTCGCCGAAATTTCTCCTAGAAAGGACGAAGTCTTTTTATAAAGAATTCTTGGATAAGATCAAAACTTTCAGTTCAATGAATAATGTATGTGCATTTATCGTTCATTTCTAAAATTTTTTCGGAGATGAAGAAGCTCAAGATGGAAGCAAAGAGCACGTACAAGGTAAAATATAGTTATTTTTACTAATAAGTTATTATTCAATTCTAGAATTACTAAGATACAATGTATTCGATCATGTTTTCGTAATATACGTATACACAATGTCTACATTAAATCATTGAATATAACATATGTATTTAATCACTTAATTAATAAATTAATTAACGTGTATTTCTTACCTCTGGAGGGAATTTCTTTATGTCAATAAGATAAGGGGAGATCAGACTTCAAATTGTGTATGCCACTGTGTTTACCCTAGAATCCGGATAACAATTGAATTTATATGGGGTTTTAAGGATCCGTGAACTAAAAGATACAAAAGGTTTAGGTTGAGGAAAATAAAAGATAAAGACTCAACAATTGCTGTTAAAATAAATAATCACAGAATATAATATTGCTTAGAACAATTGTGCTTGATAGCGTACAAGAATTGAGAGAGATGGTACTGTAGTGTAATGGTTTCCGATCCCCTCTTTATGGGGTCTTCTCCCCTTTTATACATTCTGATTAAGGGTAAAAATAAGGTAGGTAAATTAATTACATCGTGGATCCCTGTAATTACGCCTTAATGGCCTGAAGTGGTTGAGAAAATCACGTTTGGGCGAGATATCCGGCGACGCTTGGTTATCCGTTACGAGTCCGGCTTCCGACCTTGTGTGTTTCTCCATCCGGTGTTGACTCATATCGAGCTCTGCAACGGTCTCGAAATGACTCGACCTCGGTTGTAGACGTGGCCGTCGTTCTACCTTGCATCCAGGTCGGGTTCGATGGCCCCGACTTGCCCCGGACCGGACCCAACCCGGTCGGGCTCAAGCAAAAAAGGGTATCACCCAATACACACTGATCCAATATACTCGCCAACTCAACCTTACAGCTTGTTTGGATAGTTGTTACCTGTTGTACTGTATCGTATTGCTACTTTAAATATAATATTAATTTGTTTTGATTGTTACTTAAATCTTATCGTATCGTATTATTAAATCCAATTAATATTAGGCAACGACGAAAAATGCCACTTTATGTAATGACCGATTTAGTGTGGTAACGTTGTTACCTTTTTTTTCCCTCTCATCTTGCATTTCCTTATTATTAAATAATCCATCATTTATCCTATCGTTTATATATTGAATTTACCTAATTTACCTCGTACCCGGCCCACGTTTTTTTATAATATTGTAAGTTTATTCTTCATATTGCTGGTGCACGACATCATGAAACAACGATAAGCGATACAATCTATTCAAATATTGTATATCAAAACAGCATAATACAATGTAATAGAAAATAGTTTAATACATTATAAATCGATATGTATATAATAGCCATCCATACAAGCTGTTACTGCAACTGATCTGACTACAATAATCTTTTCAGTCGTACGTGTGCCAAATATTACAGATAACTATATAAATTCAAGATATTACCGAGAGTTCATATTGTAGCTTATTAAAGTTAGGTTTAGATACCAAGAACGTGCCATATAATTCAAATCATAGCATTCAAATACTGTTGACTAGTTTTGTTTAAAGTTCACAAGTAACTCACGTCTCGACTAAAAATCATGTTTAGTGATGATAAGACTAGCACAATAACATTCACTTCGCCATGCTAGTTATACAAAAAGGGCAAGAAAACTCTCTTTTGACCTTTCCATTTTCTGATAACCTGGTGAATGAACACAACAACATGCGAATATTGCTTTTAACTCGAGAGTGTAGTGGCAATTTTAGGACGAATTTTGTAAGTTTAATTATATTTATTATTTAATTTTAACTCGAACTATATATACGTGTATATTGGAAAATATTATTGGGTCGGGTTTACCCATAAGGGGTGCAAGATGACCCATAAGCACATTAATTAGTCCTCCTTCTAAACTCTACTTATAATGTATAAATACATCATTAATTATGCGTCTAGAGAAAAGAGATTGTAGGTTCCTCCTTGCAACAATGGACCAGCCACCAGTCAAGTACATATACCATGAAGCAAACTCAGTCGCACACGTTCTAGCACATTACGCAAGTACACAGATGCTGGAAGGATATGTTGAACGTGAAGACACATTTTGGGGCATATTGCCTTTATTTGCTTTCTTTAATTTACCGCAAAGACTTATTAGGAACTATATCGTTAAGATCGGTTCCATGTTGTAATAACACTTCTTAATTTCCTGCTTTAATACATCTCGTCGTGTTAGCAAAAAAAAAAAAGACGGCTAGGTTAGATTCTTTGTATCTTGGAGGGTAGTAGGCTGTGAACCAAGGGAATTCAATCATCTTTGTGAAGATTTACGATGACCGGTGACAAAAATCGTGGTTGTTGTAGACCCGCTTTCGTATAGGAAAAACCCGTGAGTCTCCTAATCTAGTATTTACTGATAAATACTTCGGTGTGTAAAAGAATTATATAAAATGTATGCACATATATAGTAAAACCGCATTTATTCTAAATCTAATAATTATATATTTTGAACTAATTGATTCTAAATTTTAGATTCGCATAATTAGAGCCTTTCAAACAGTGAATTGAGACCAGCTGCATGATTGGCTGGTCAAATACTAATAATTTATATCTCATTCAACAATCTTTTCAATGCCGTTCACGACATACTAAAATTGCTCATCCAGCTAACGTGGAACACGTTTTCACAAGACAAACTAGTATAGTAGTAATTATCCTAAAGTCTTCGTTCCTTTTTCTTTCGTCCGTTTTTTTTTTTTTTTTGATTATTTTCTCATCATTATCCGTAAAAGTGTGCTGTTAGTCTAAATCATTAGTCCAACTATGTGGGAGAAGACATGAAGTTTGTTTGGTTGTCGATCGTTCGTGCACAACTAAAAATCTATTCTTCTGCCTAAATTCTTTTTTCTTTCTGCATGAAAAAGATTGATCTTGCTTATGTTGAGTAAAGTATACCAATTCCTACTGGGAGGTTTGGCTTGGAGATGGCATTTTTAATGTGGATTGGGAGCGTTGGAGGAAACAAAGAGCTAACTTTGAACTTACTAATTCCAAGAATCTAAGATATTTTAGCACTGATCGAAGTGCTCAGGCTGCCTTAAACTCAGTCTTTTAGATTGAAGTGTGAGAAATCTAATCTATTAGTAATACTTATAGTTTTCGACATAAAAGCTACCCTGCACAACTAATACTTTACTATAATATATGTATAATTGATTAATAATTTAAATATTTGATTTTTGGTAGTATATATTAAACTGTGCATAAGCTATGGTGGAGGTTAATACCGAAAACCAAATGTTGTATCCCTAGTTTCGGTAATTATGTAAATTTATACGAAATAGAATGTAGAATAAGTGTATGTGTGTTTACCCTAAAAATTGAATAATAATTAAACTTATTATATGATTTTAAGGATACGTGATTTCACCTAATACCAATTGATAAACGTAAAGATAAGAGATGCAAATTGGGAATAATATAAAGCAAACCAATGTTTGGACAAAGCCCTCGAGCTCGGATACCCTCGAGCTAGTTGTGTAAGAGCAGTTAAAATGCAACGAGCTAATCGATAAACAAGAGAACAGTAAACTAAAGAGAGAATATTATATTGCTTTGATCTGTGTGAATGTAAGGTCTACAAATGATGGGGACTCCTCTTTATATAGTAGAGGAGTCTTAATGGTATAATTCTAATTTACAGAAGTAAATCCCATGATTGGCCTAAACAACCGCCCTTGATCTGATCTGTTCCGGAATTTCCGCCGTGATCTCCGACCGGTTACGGATATCTCGCCTTTCCGTTATTACGCTTCGTTCGAAGTATGTCATATATGGTCTCGATCGCTGTTGGCCTCGATATCGATGAGCACCTCGATTCTCGAGCTTGATACTTTATCTTCGTGTTTTGACCTGATCCATTACGAGACCGACCCCTAACGTGATTCCCTGGTCTCGATTAAACGGCAAAATCGGGCAAGCCCTATTTTAACCGTATACAGATAGTCCCCTCGTTTCTCGGAGTGTAATGAGAAGAAACGAACTGAGCCTTTGATTTTATACCTCGACCGGGTATGATGTCACCCTTGTGACGTAAGCGACAGAAGCGACCGAATCGTCGCGTCGGTACGGTTCCCAAGATCATTAATGAGCTCAGTTGATGGTCGGACACTAGTACCTTTGAACCGTCGTCGTGAATCCTTAAATAGGTCTTCTTCTCACTTCTTCAAACTTTACTTTGAATCTTTCTTGCACTAATCTTCAAAATCCTTCTGAGTTTTTTAAATCTTTCTGCAAATCTTCAACGTTTTTCACATCTTATCAAGCCTTTCCGTCCTTGCACAGTTTCTAGGCCTCGTTACCAACCTTTTATTAAAACTACAAATCTCATCTTTTTCTTTCCCTAAATCCATATAAAGATGGCAAAAGTCCCTCAAAAGGAGAAAGCTTCTTCATCGCGACCCGTCGGCGACAAGACGCCGGTGGAGCCACGCATCGAGGAGTGTGTTCCTGGGGTGTCGATCTTACTTCTGATTTCAAGGTTGAGAAACCCTCGTCGGTCCATGGCCGATGTGAGCCAATGTCGAGATATATGTGCTCGATAATTGAGGGCAACCTTAAGCAAGTGAAGAAAGATTGCCATTAGGAAGGCAAAGAGGTGGTGACTCCGACCCCCGAAGAGGACATCACCACTTACGTGAAAAGGTTCTTAAGTGTTTACACTTACCCTTTTACGCTGGGTCCCATCGGTTCTGTTATCCTCGATTTCTGCCGCCAATACCAAAGCCAGATCCATCCTTCTTTCTGGCGCATTGTCGTTTTGCTTTGATTTTTCGTGAGCAAAGTCGAGGGCATGCCTTTTACCCACGACCATCTCATTAGACTGTATAGCCCCCGTCTCTATCGAGGCGGATTAATAAGGCTTCAGCGTCGGGCCACCAAGGTGTTGTTCTCGAGCATAGATGAGGACAAGGACCGAGGATGGATGGGCCGGTTTGTCCGACTGAGGACTTCTGACATAATTTCGGACGAGACCATTCCCCGAAGAGTGGAACATGAAGCGTAAGTACAAACCCCACCCTTGGCCCGCATTTACTGTTTCGTTCCCTTTGCTTTTTCTCATCGATGTTCCTTCCTATGATACAATGTCTCTTGGATGCCTGGCGCAATTCCAAACCTTGAGGGCTGGGTTAAGAAACTAGCATCGACTTCTTCATATGCCGAGTGCTCGTGGCGTGATTTGGCAAGGGGCCGATGGGAGTGTCGCGCCCCCTTTTTCTCGCGAAATCGGGTTTCGACATTTCTGAGACAACTCCCTTCCTTTTGGGACGGGGTATGGGATTTGAAAAGTCGCCACCTAACGGATTAAGGTGCGTTAGGGCACCTAGAACAGTTAACTCATAAAACTAGTTTGTGTCACCAGAGATTGGGTAAGGGCACAAAATTACCTTGAGGGGAAGGTGTTAGGCACCCCTCGAGGTCCACAATAGTGGGTCCTGGCCGAACTTAATTAAGCGAATTAGTCTTAAAGGGAAGTAAAACAATTTAGACAAATACAAATTACTTTAAAACAGGATTAAAGGGTTCCTAGATTTTTTAGCCTATCGGATCATTCCATGCAATACTTTGTAACTTCCCCAAGTTGGGGTGCTACTCATAGTATTAGCGCACGGGTCATCATCTCCTTTACTACCCAATTACTATCTTTCAGTTATTACCTAAGCATTTTAATAGCTTCTAACTCGCGCCTTGTGCGTGCACTACCCGTCCCTTACCTATGGTCCTGGAGGTATTTAGGACCTCTATTCGGGGTGGTTCTAGACTGAACTATGTTGCTTAAAATGAGAAAAAGCTAGGCGACAGACAAAATTCAGATAGGATTTCATGTAAAGAACAAATCGGGGGCTCACATTTACCTCCACAAGTAGACAACAAATGCACGCAATTCAATCAGCAAATTTCGTTAATTTAGGATCCTATAGGCATGATATCTAAGGCGAGCATCGAGACCTATTGGTTTGCCTACTAATTTTATGAAGCTTTGAATCAGGGCATTTTCAGGCAGTAAAATATCAGAGTTTTAAACCCAAAATCAATAGCGAGTCCTGTGGATACATTGCCTAAGTGATTTATAAGAGTGCTTGAATTCAGAATAGACTAACAGGATCCTATGAGCATGATTTCTACGAGTTTGTTAATAGGCATGATTTCTAAGTTCAAACTGATTTTTTATTTCCTATAGGCATGGTATCTAAGTTGAAACTAATTTTTTATTTCCTATAGGCATGATATCTAAGTTGAAACTGATTTTTTATTTCCTATAGGCATGATATCTATTAATCGTATGTGGGCGGAATTTTAAGCAACTTGCCAGGAAGGTTATTATTCAAACAGATAGAATCCTATAGACATGGTCACTAATGCATGTAAGTTATAAAATGTGCACGGATCCTATGGACAGGATTTCTAATGCAAGAGGTCTATAAACAGGATTTCTAGTATGCGAGTAAAATACAGAACAAAACAATTAGAAAATCCTATAGGCAGGATCCCTAAACAAGTAGTTGCATTCACATGATTCAATCAGCATAATAAACCTATAGGCAGGATTTCTACCCAAGTTTGAAGATATAAGAAAAAAAACCCCTTGATTTTACTAATAAGCCCCAAATCTGTTTATTACAGAGGTTATTACAGCCCAAAATGAATAAATTACAGTATCTATTACACTATAGGGAGCCTTAGCCTCCCAACGTAAACCTGAGAATCAGTCCTTCAATCATAGCAACATTGAAGCATAAAGGAGGATCCACCCATGGCACATAGGATTAGGTTCCTAGTGTGTCAAAGTTCCCAAGGGCCTCAGGGTACCCCGGGCAATGCTCACACCAGGACTACACTTAAAGAAACAGTTCATAAAAGATTGGGAGACCAGCCCCAATGTGTCAGAGTTCAGAGGAGTCTCAAGGACCCTAGGCAGTGCTCACACTGGGGGTGGTAGGAACCTAAATAACTAAGAGTAGAAGTTTGAAAACCAGTACATAGAGGGTAAGGGGGACAGTTCTAGAAAAACAATACATACAGAATAGCAACAGAACTGCACCAAGAAACAAACAAAATTCATGTTCAACATATAGTTCGAACAAGTTTGCATTTTGATTAGGCTAGATGCTAATGTTTAACAACCATGGCTTAAGCACAAAAATAATTAGTAAACAAACAGGACACATGAATTAGCCACACATTGATCACATGTTTCTAGCAAATTTCAAAACAGGAACTGAATTAGAAAGAGTTTCATATTATTGAAGATAACTTAGCTTAACAGCATCCCTAAGTGGAATCAGGCGGTCACATAGCAAACAGAATCATGCTGCAAATTTGAAATAGACGAATTGAATAAAGCATATAGAACAGAATGGAATACTAGGAGTTAAGGCATACCAGTCGAGAAGAAAACAAATAGGGATGCAATAACAATTTGAATCCAGAGAATCTAGCCTTGGCTTTCAGCCGGCCAAACAGTGCAGAAATCAGGCCGATATGGCCCTTAGGCTCTTGAATCGGGCCGATATGGCCTTAAAAGAGTGGCTTTTTCCCTTTTCGGCTTAAAAGTTTAATCATATAAAAATTTGTTATGCCTTAGCACGAGATAAATCTGTATCCATTAGGATTCAGTGTTATCGAAAACCTTTTACTTTGTTATGCCTTAGCATATGTTTGTTCGAGAGTTCGAACAATTTGGTACCCCTTAAGGTTTTTGAGTGTTGACGTTATCGAAACCCTTTGAAATTTTGCCGAGGGTAGCCTTTTTTTTAACCGGTTTTATGAAAATATTTGAAGGCCTGTTTCACTACGAAATTCGGACGTCTCCGAACCATGTTTGTTTGGCCGTAGCCTTCAACTTGAGATTTGCCCTTTGGGCTTGTTTCTCGATTACACTTCGAACTGTCAGTCCTCGAGTGGGGTGGTCGTGGCCTATAAAATCGAGGATTGCCTTTTCAAGGTCTTATGGTCTCGAAGTTAACAATTTGAACACGTCAATTTTTGGACGGTAGACCCCGAGTACGGGGTTGTTAGCTCGAGCTTTAGTTGCGATCGGCACTTGAGCCAGCTTCCGCAATAGATCATAAATAAAGTAGAAATTGTAAAGTAGAAATTTCACTAAGGCATGGAACATCTGGTAAGGAAAAAATACTTCTTTCCATAAATCATTCATGCGTACATGTTTTGCCATTGAGGCTCGAGTAATCTACAAGGACACGGTTCATTTGACCGTTTGGCCCTTTACAAAATTTTACCTATCGAGACTTGTTGATACGGAGTATTTTCCTTTAGAACATAACATCCGTGAGTAATTACATCGGAGGGTGATGCCCCCAGTATTCGAGGTTGATTGTAAAGAAGCCTCGAATACTGTTGAGCTGTCCCCAGGTAGTACAAATAATTGTTGCCTCGTTAAAAACCTCGCCGGAAAATCCCATTTGGGATAAAAACAGATCTAAGAAAAAGAGTGCAACGCGTGCTTTAAAACCTGAGGTCATTGTGTTCAAGAATTTCTCGACGTCTTCGATTGAACACCTGCAATAAGTTAGTATCAAATACAAATGAAAAAAAATAAAAAGAGTCCTACCTTAGCAATAATATCGTTTGAGGTGTGATATGTTCCAATTATTTGGCAATTGTTCGCCGTTCATCGTGCCAAGTTTGTAAGATCCCTTTCCGATGACACCGAGGAACTGATATGGTCCTTCCCAATTTGGGCCGAGTTTTCCCTCGTTTGGGTCTCGAGTGTTGGGGGTGACTTTTCTCAGAACTAAGTCCCGATTCGAAAGTGGCGAAGATTGGCTCTTCGATTGTAGTATCTTTCGATGCGCTGCTTCTGTGCTGCCATTCTATCGAGAGCGGCTTCCCGTTTTTCATCTAGCAATTCGAGGCTTGTGTTCATAGCCTCGTGATTCGATTCTTCCGTTGTGTATCGAAACCTGACACTGGGTTCCCCGACCTCGACCGGGATCAGGGCTTCGGCACCATATACTAAGGAGAATGGTGTTGCCCCCGTACTAGATTTTGACGTTGTTCGATACGCCCAAAGGACTTCGGGCAAATTTTCTCTTCATTTTCTGTTAGCGTCGTTCAATCTTTTCTTTAGATTCTGAATGATGGTTTTGTTTATTGATTCGGCCTGTCCGTTCCCACTAGGATGATACGGCGCCGATAGTATCCGTTTTATTTGTGATCCTCGAGGAACTTCGTTATTTTGTTGCCGATAAATTGTTTTCCATTGTTGCATACTACCTCGGCAGGCATCCCGAATCGGCATATGATGTGATCCCAAATGAAGTCTATAACTTCTTTTTCTCTGACTTTCTCGAAAGCTTGTGCTTCAACCCACTTAGAGAAATAGTCAGTCATAAATAAAATGAACTTAGCTTTACCTGGGGCCGATGGCAGAGGGCCGACGATATCCATTCCCCATTTCATGAACGGCCATGGGGATAGGATTGAATGAAGTTGCTCCCCGGGCTGGTGGATCATCGGTACATGTCTTTGGCATTTATCGCATTTTCGAACAAACTCCTTAGTATCTTTTTCCATATTGTCCCAATAGTACCCTGCTTTAATGACTTTGTGAACCAGTAATTCGGCACCGGAATGGTTCCCGCAAGTGCCCTCATGAATATCTCGTAGGACGTTGTCGGTGTCTCCCGGACCTAAACATATTGCCAACGGTACATCGAGCATCCTTCTGTACAATGTTCCATCTTCGACCAATGTGAATGGTGCAACTTTCGTTCGCAGAGTCCTCGATTCCTTAGGGTCCGGCGGAAGCTTCCCATTCTTTAGATAATCAATATATTTGTTCCTCCAATCCCAAGTTAGGCTTGTGGAGTTTATTTAGGCATGGCCTTCTTCGATCATCGACTTTGAAAGTTGTACGACAGTCCCCGAGCTAATTTTGTCGTCTTCGACTGATGGCCCCAAATTTGCAAGGGCATCAGCCTCATTGTTCTGCTCTCGAGGTACATGCTGTAAGGTCCATTCTTTGAACCGGTGTAGGGTCACCTGCAGTTTGTCCAAGTACCTCTGCGTTCGATCTTCTCGAACCTCGAAGGTCTTGTTGACTTGGTTAACCACGAGTAGGGAATCACACTTGGCCTCGATGACCTCTGCTACCAAACTTTTAGCCAGCTCGAGACCTGCAATCATGGCCTCATACTCGGCCTCATTGTTAGTCAACTTAGGGGTTATTGTCTAATTATATTGCATGTGGGTGGCTCAAAAAACGAATATGTGAAAAAGGGTCCACACCCCCGAACACGTACCCGTTTTTAGCAAAAGTTCCTTTTCGACCTTGGGTACGAGGGCAGGCGTGAAGTCGGCCACGAAGTTTGGTAAGATTGATGGCCGTTCGGGGTTGATACTCGATATCATACCCACTAATTTTGACGGCCCATTTGGCCAGTCGGCCCGAGAGTTTTGGGCTTGTGCAAAAATGTTGCGAAGGGGGTAAAGTGGTTACAACATAAAATTGGGTGACATTGAAAATACGGTTTATTTTCCTGGAGGCGTCTATTAGAAGCAAAGTGCTAATTTTTCTTAAGTGCGGGTACCGGG
>NW_017671130.1:214269-236773 GCF_001879085.1 Nicotiana attenuata
CCCCAAACCCTTTCATTTCCACCGTCCGCCGCCCTGAAATCCCCCTCCTCTCTCAAACGCTCTCAAACTTAACCCTAATCGGACCTCACTGACACTCATCTATGGCTACCTATGATGATTTTTCACACCCCCCAGACCTCTAATAGCCTCCGTCACATTGGTATTGCCATCTCCAGGGTCCTCAAGGGACCAGGGTCAGTTGGCTTGCATCTATGGTCCCTTTCTCGCCTGTTTCAGGCTGTTCCAGTGTGATTCCGAGTAAGATCATCCTGTGTTGGCTATGATCTATGGGTTTCTAAGCATGCTTCTTCACCTCTGTGTTGTTCTCCTTGAAACCCTAATTTCTTTCTTCTGAACCTCTTAGATCTGTATAGATCTGAAATGGTTTGGACCTATTTTATATGAGTTTTACAACAACCTTGAGATTCTTTACAAGAATCGTATGATTTTCAAGTGATTTTCATCTTTTCTAAACTAGGATTTCTGGAAATTTCTTTTACAAAATGTTTGATGATTTTTGAGTGCTTGATCTTCTGCTTTTCATGTGTTTCGACTGATTTTGTAAGTTTGTTGCAACCTTAACTCGCTTGTACTGAAAGCCCTAATTTTTTTTTGACGTTCTTCGTTTGGTTTCTGAGTACTTGTATATCGACTGTGCTCTTGCTTTGGTTCTTGTGATTTCTCTTTGGCCATTTGAATGTCTCGTGGTTTTCTTACCCTACTGAGATTCTTAATTCAACTTTTCACTGATTCTGTATGTTTGTGTTCATCCTGACTACTCATGTTAAGACCTATATCTTTCTCCTTGAATCAATGTCGATTTAACTATTTGTTTTGTTAAAATTATGTGTCGATTCCTGACTATTCATTTCTTACCTTATTTTATCTGCTAAACTTGCTGACTCTTTCGTGATTTTCTCTCTAACTAAGCCCTATTAGGGTTCTGACCTAACTTTTTTCCGACTAAGTTCTATGTTTCTGTGAAATTTTACTTAGTTTATTTTCTGTTTATGGGAATTGATATATATTCTTTGTAGAAATCAGTATTACTTTGAAATTCTGGCCGATTGATTACTCCGTAAGGATTGGTATGCATAGACTTTATTTGTTTCCTTGTTTATAACTTTAAGGCAGAATAGCCTGGGAGACACTTGTACTTGTTCCGGTTTGTCATCCCGGTCCCTATACTTCATAAAGTTTCACCTAGGCACTTCAACTTAATCAAAATAAGATTTTTAAACCCTTTTGACCGTTGACCGAGCTTACGTGGCATTGATATGACTGAGGTGGACAAAATGAGCGATTTACACGCACCTAAAGTGCGTGAGCTGATGATTTTTCTTTATTAAAAAATAAAAATAAATAAATAAATAAATAAAATATGTTCTGCCCCCATCCCTCCCCCTTCATTCTCACCCCCTCCCCTGCTCTTCTTCTTCCGCCCTTCGGTCTACCCACCTCCCCCCGCCCCTTCAGCTCTTCGTTTCCCCCCCTCGTCTTCTTCTTCAGCCCTCCGTTCTGCCCCTCCCCCCCCTTCAGCCCTCCGTTCTGCCCCCCTCTTTTCAGCCCCTCGTCCCCCCCCATTAACTTGACACTTCACTTCTCTAAAGTAAAGCTAAAGAGTGAAATTCCATGATCATGGTGTTAATTAACTTTATTTTTCATAGTTTTTTAAAGCCCAATTAACGAAATTCCTTCAGAATTCAACTGAATATTCTGTCTTTTATTGAAACTAGCAGGAGAAGGGTCCAACAATGGAGCTTCTAAATTCTGTTTCCTCATTTCTCTATGACTAGCAGAATGGCCACTGGGTGGAGAGAGGGAGAGAAAACTCAAAGGTCCTATGTCGCCCCCCTTCTCGTACTCATGGTGGAGGAGCCATGGCAGGTGGGTTATTGTTTTAAGAAGGTTGAGGGGGTGGGTTTGAAGAAGGGAAGAGGGGTTTTCTTTAATTTTAATTTTTTGCTTATTTTATTTTATTTTTTGTTTATGAAATAAAAATTTTGTTAAATAATATTATTTTGGTATAGAATCTGATGTGGATGCTGATTTGTCATCCACGTCAAGCAAGTGAGCATCACACGATTTCGGAGGTGTTTAAAAGTCTTGTTTTGATTAAGATGAAGTGTCTGGATGAAACTTTATGGAGTGTAGGGACCGGGATGACAAACCGGAACAAGTACAAGTGTCTCCTAGGCTATTCTGCCTAACTTTAATTGGTCATTTCTTCCTTAATCGCTTGCCCGTATAACTTTGAGTCTTACTGATTCTTTATTTGGTATGATTTGGTCTTTTTTGCCTTAATTAAACTCCTGTTGTTATCGTTTGGCTAATTGCCCCTAATTAAAGAAGTCTATTCTGAACTCCTTATATGATTGGATTCTGATTGCCCTTACTTGCTGATTTTTTATTCTTTTACCTTATTGTCTCTACCCTCGAACTACTATACAAGCACTCTCCTATTCTCACTTCAAAATAGAACAATAGTTCACAAAAATCACACTTACACTCTAAAGCTCTCTTTTTCTTCTGCATACTTGTGATATTCACTGGTCTAGCCGGCTGAAAGCCAAGGCTAGATATTGGAACTACATCTGATTTATATTCTGCACTCTTTTCTTCAACTAGTATGTCTCTAGTTAAATTTTGAAATCCAAACCCTATGTGTTTCATTCCTGCACTAGTTCATCAGTTATGAATTCAACTTGTATTCCTGCTTACTTCTTTACCTAGCATGCCTAAACTCTGTCCTGTTCAATGTATGCTTTATATTCTGCACTTTCCTGCTTACCTCTTTGCCTAGCATGTCTAAACTGTATGTTTAATCTTGTTCAAGATATGTCAGGCTTCCTGTATATGATCTATGTCTTAACTATTTACTGTCCATGATTAGCCGGCTAAGTCTCTAAGACCCTAAGTGTTTTATGTAGTTTGTTGACTATATGTTTCCTCTATACCTATCCATGTACCCCGCCCCCCAATGTGACTCTTATGTGTCCCAATCCCTTTATCCCTATGTGAGATCTGTTGAGTGTTTTCCTGAATCTGTATGTTTTATTACCAATTGACTGTCTGCTGTTTTCAAAAGAGTTTTGGTACTCTTCTCAAACGATCTTTTATTACCAAACTATTGCCTGTTTTTTGAAAACCTTTTTCACTCCTAAAGTCATCTCTGCACTATTTTCAAAACCTTTTCAAAACTATGTCAAGCACTCTCACTTTACTTTTAGAATACTAGGTCCTGCCCCTCTGATATGTGTACTGCCTTGAGATCCTTGAGATCTCTCTGAACTCTGGCATGTCAGAGCTGGCCTTTCCACACTGCACCTAAGTTAGTTATTATTTGAGAAAGTCTAGGTGTGAGCACTGCCCGGGATCCTGGAGGTCCTTAGGGAACTCTAACACGCCTAGACATGAAATTGGATATGGAACTTTGGGCATTTGAGACTATTGGAGGCTTGGAAGTCATTTGGGCCTACTGCAGGCTCCCTATAGATTAACTCCTATTTATATATGTATTTTTATTTAATTCATTGGTCTGTAATAACTATTGTAAACAAACAGTGTGGCGATTAGTGAAAAAGGAAGGGTAGTTATATATGTTGGGTAAATTGGGTAGATACCATGCCTATAGGGTCGTGTTGATTCAAATGTGTTTGTTATGTTTGCTTTACTTTCACAATATTAGAAACCATACCTATAGGATCTAAAAATGGCTTTAGTAATAGAGATCATGCCTATAGGGTTAAAATCAGCTCTATAGATACCACGCCTATAGGATCGTATTGATTCAAATGTGTTTGTTATGTTTGCTTTACTTCCACAATATTAGAAACCATGCCTATATGATCTAAAAATGGCTTTAATAATAGAGATCATGCCTATAGGATTAAAATCAGCTCTATAGATACCATGCCTATAGGGGTTTCACTTTGGTTAAATAAATGCTGTTCGTTTTTTACCTTGCTTAACTAGAGATCATCTCTATAGGACTTAAAACAATTCAGTTAAATAAATCAGTTCAAATTCGTGTTTATATACTCTGAAATGGTTTAATTAACTAGATTTGTCCGCTTCTTAAAAAGGTTTTCAAACGCTGCTTAATTATTAACGCTGTTAGAAAGCATGCCTCTAGGATCTCAAGTTGTCGTTTAAAATCGCTTTACTGTTTTTCTTAATTCCTAATCAGTAATAGATACCATGCTCATAGGACATCACCATTCTGCGCCTAGGCAAGCCTGTAGGGGGATTAAAATTCTGCAACTGTAAAACCATGTTCTGTTATCTGCGACTGCTCACATTCAACATGTCTAAAATCAGTAGGCAAGCTAAATAGGTCTTTGACACTCCAGTCCTAATTCAATGCTCTATGTTTCTGCTCACCTAGATATCATGTTCTAAGGTTCTTTTTTATTAAATACTTGAAACTGTTGTTTGAGACGTACACTTACTTGTTATGTTTGTGGAGGTAAATATGAGCCTTTAATTGTCCCTTCTTTATGTGCAGTCCTAATTGTTTTTTTGATTGACGTTTAGACTTTTCTCCTTTAAATACCTTAGGATGGTCTAGAACTACCCAAAAGTAGAGGTCCTAAAATACCTCCAGGGCCACGAGGAAGGGACGGGTAGTGCACGCATAGGATATCTTTCAAGGTTAATAGAACGCTTTAGGCTATGACCAAGGGGAGGGAATTGGGTAGTAAGGATATGATGACTACGCGCTAATGCCACGTGTATCCCCTTATTGAGGAGTGATTACCGGGCATTGTGTGGGTATGATCCTGTAGGCTAATCAACCTAGGACCCCCTTTCCAACCCCCGTTGTTTAAATGAATTTGCTTTTCTTCATATATGTGCAACTTGTTTAAACCTTTTTCCCTTGTTTCATTGCTTGAATCATACATGTGCTTAGAATGTCAAAACATGCCTTTACTTGCAAGTACGTGCTTAAACTATTTATTTGTTAAAAGTACTAATTCACATGAGTATAAGTTCGACCGGGACCCACCGTTGTGGACCGCGAGGGGTTCCTAACACCTTCCCCTCAAGGTTATTTCGAGCCCTTACCCTAATCTCTGGTAATGCAGACTAGTCCATGAGTTAATTGCTCAAGGTGCCCTAATGCACCATAATTCGTTAGGTGGCGACTCTTCAAATACCCAATCCCCAAAAGGAAACGGGTCGATCCCCCCATGAAATGTCGAAACCTAGACGTTCTCCGCGAGGAGGAAAAAAGGGGGCGCGACAGGTGGCTTCAAAATGATGCCTAGACCGGACCCCTGCATATTTGAAGCTCCATCTGTGAAAAGGGTCCACACTGTCGACGCCCCCTTTTTCTCGCGAAATCGGGTTTACGACATTCGGGAAGACAACTCTATTCCCGTTTGGGAATTGGATTTTTGGAATTGAAGAGTCGCCACCTAATGATTGAGTGCATTAGGACACTAAGAAGAGTTTTGAATTGGAAAACCAGAGTTCGGGTAAGGGCTAGAAATTATCTCGAGAGGAAGGTGTTAGGCACCCCTCAAGATCCACTAGTGTGGTTCCCGGCCATGCTATGCTGTGACTTTAATGTAAACAAGTATGCAAATAAATTTACACATACGGGTTGCTAACAAGCATGTTGGAACTAATAAACAAAGAAGGAAAAGGGATAGTGCGGTAAAAAAAAATAAAGGGGAGTTTTGGGTGATTGAAAAGACAGAATTTGTTGATATTAAACAAAGTAACATAGGGCAAGGGGTCCTAGGTTTATAAATCACATGGATCATCCACACAACACCGGTAACCAATCGTACGCGTAGTGTTATCGTGTGATCATCATCTCCATGTCTACCCTTCCCACCCCGATAAGGTATTAATCGCGAAATGGTGTCGTTACCTACAGCGTGCTATTACCCGTCCCACCTATCAGTCCTAGAGGCTTTAGGACCACTAATCCTAAAGGGAGGGAGCTTGGCTTTTCAGAGGTTCAAAAGGTTAAAATACTAAGGCGTCAGGCAAAACACATAAGACAGTTATGGGAGCACAAAAGCAATTAAGGACAGACAAACCTCCTTTAATCACAGAAATCATGTAGTTTAGCACGTCTTACACATACTGATTAGGTCCAAATTATGCTTAACGTTAGGCAGGTTGGTTCACTACATATTTTTAGACAAGAAGTTCGCATTAGGCTCGCCTGGCTGCAACTTATCGAAGACTGGTGCAATTAATTAACTACTTACTTGTTTCCCTAAGTGATGGTATCTACTGGTTTCAGGAATAAGGAAGTGAACTGATTACTGAAAGTTGCCAGTTTTAACAGAATAATACGAGTTCTGCATTTGGTTACTACTGACGGACTAATCTTAAAACGAGTGATTCAGGTTGGGTTAATAGTTCCTATAGGCATGCTTTCACAGCGTTGTTAATTTTAAACACTTTTTACAGGCGTAGCAAGAGTGCAGAAAATCCTACGAGCATGGTATCTAGGATGCAATTGATTATTATTTTGACCTACAACTGTTTGCTTAACGATGGATGCAAAAATGCAGAATCTTAAAGACATGGTTCCTACATGCGGAATTCTTACGAGCAGGATATCTATATGATATGCAGAGTTCTTATGAGCATGATTTCTATATATATGAAAGTGTTGAATTCCTATGAGCATGGTTTCTACATATAAAAGTGCAGAATTCCTATGAGCATGGTTTCTACATATGGAAGTGCAGAATTCCTGTGAGCATGATTTCTATAGATGAAAGTGCAGAGATAAGCATGATTTCTATATGTGAAAGTGCAGAAATTCAAAGAAAAACTCCTATAAGCAGGATATCTACCCTTATGCATACACAGATAGCCCTCCCCTTTTTACTAAAACCCCATAAGTTATTACAAAATTTATTACAGACCAAATGAATCAAACAGAAAATAAAATTACATCAGAGCTTTTAAGCTGCATCCAAGGAGCCTAATTCAGATCCAAGGTCTAACAATATGATATGAGCCAACTACCGGGATCAAGTTCCAATGTCTTTCCCTTATCTGGAATGTGTCAAAGTTCCAAAGAGTTTCAAGAACTCCAGGCAATGCTTACACCCAGATATCATTACAGAACTGAATTAAAGTGCAGTGTGGAAGGGCCAGCCCTCCAACGTCCAAGTTCAGAGGGAACTCAAGGTCCCAAGGCAAGGCTCATTGGAGGGGGGCAGAACTTAGAATCAAGGAACAAGTGTAAGTGCAATAGAAGGGATTAAGGGATGCTAAGGCAGGCTGGTGGTCATGCCCAGCAACATAGAATGCTGGCACACCCCTGACCAGCCCACTAGCCAAACATTGGAGAGTCAGGACCTATTGAAGGTCAAACCATGGCCTGGGCAGTAATTGGGATACTGTCAGACCAAGGTTTCAACTCGACACATAAAGGGGATTAGGGGTAGGGATTCATATGAGAACAGAAGCAAAGAAAGGAAAAACTTAGCATAAGTTACGAAGCATGAACAGCAAACCACACAAAAGAATGAGACTACAGAATAAACACATAGGGATGAGGCAAAAGTTTAAATAAAGGCATACCAGTTTCAGAAAGAGACAAGCAAAAGAGAGCAGGAGTATTGCAAAGAAGCCACAACACAAACAGCAAGAGAGAATACTTTGTGTGTGAGTGTGAGTGCAGAAAAGACTCCAGTGTTC
Organism: Nicotiana attenuata; assembly: GCF_001879085.1. Classification (NCBI taxonomy): domain Eukaryota; kingdom Viridiplantae; phylum Streptophyta; class Magnoliopsida; order Solanales; family Solanaceae; genus Nicotiana; species Nicotiana attenuata. Next base: position 221,947 of record NW_017671130.1, read on the forward strand.
GTGTTTTTTTTGTTGTGTTGGGTGTTAATAAAAGAGCAGGTATTTATAGTGTGAGAAACATGAAGAAATAAGGTAAGGACTGTAATTCAGACCTAATTGGAGGAATATGTGTCTTATTAAAATCAAATCAGTATCAAAGACTTCCTTTAATAAAGCAATTAAACCAAACAGTAGCATGCAAGTGTTAAATAAGGAAAGAAATCACGCAGGGCTGGACATGACAAATAAGGAAATATTTTTAGCACAGTACGAGTAAATACCACATGTATTAGGGGTTAAGTTCATTAGACCTTAACTAAGGAAAGGCCTGTAAGAATCCCATACTAATGTAATTAAGGTAATGGGATCAAATCAACTTAAGTAGAAAGGAAGGGTCGAAAGGAAAATATTTCAACAAGTCCAAGAAACAAAGGAAATCAAAACAACAAAGGAAAGAATCAATTCAAGAGTGCAATCAACGTTACACAAAGAGATTTGAAATCAGTCCACAATCAAGGTTATTTTGAGAGGGAAAATTGACCTATAAAGAGTGCATAAACATTAAGCATGCGAGGCTGGATTTAAGACAAAGAAGAGTGTCATGCAATCAAAGAAAATCAGTGAGTAGAGGACCATAGGAACATGGTAGTCATCTCAGAGAAGAGGGAATAGCATGCGAAAGGTCAAGTAAAGAGGTCAGAATCGTATGAAGAAACAAAGTTGACACAAAGATTTCGAAACTCAGTCGAACAGTAGAGGAAGCAACTTCAGGAACTCAAATAGGTCCAAAGAGACTAGGGTTTTGAAATCAACACGTGCAGAGATAAGAAACAAACAAATCACATAACAAATAATCTCAAAACTCGAGTGAACCCCAAATTCAAGCAAAAAGAAAATATTAACGGAATAAGTGCAGAAATCATAAAGGAACCTGTACTTCCCAGTAGAAGAAACTCATGAGTAATCATAATAAAAGATCAATCATGCAAAAAATACAGTAGAAGAACTTGTAAGAACAAGGTAGGAGAAACACAGTAGAAGAAGCACATAAGGATCATAGAAGAAACATAGTAGAAGAAACATATAAGAATCACAGTAGAGCATGTTAAAAAGATCAAAGAAACCCTAAATCGGGGAAGATGAAAAGGTTAAAAAGCAAGTTTTGAAAGAAACTTTTGAGAAAACGTTTGAGACCCCAAGATAAACACAGATCTAGGACAGATCTAGAGAAATCAGAAGAACCTCGAAAGGTTAGGGTTTCAGAAGAAACCTAGAAGTGAGAAAGGCCTGGAAAACTCGTGGATCTAAGCCGGAGAAGTTAGACTCAGGCTCGAACGTCCACGATATGCCAGAGTAAAGCCGGAGACGACCATGGAACCCTGAATTAAAGGAGATCTGGGTAGAGATCTTCAAGGTCAGGCCTTGAATCTTCAGAAAACCGGTGTATAAGAGCACCAGGGGGTGGGTGTGAGATCCCCAGAGCTTTAGTGGCCATAGATTCTGGTGGATCTTTGATTTGAGATGGCAAGAGGCGACTAGGGTTTGAGAACCCTTGAGAGAATTTGAGAGAGTGGAGGGTTTCAGAGGCGGCGGCTGAGGAGAAATGAGGTAGGGTAAGGGGTCGTTTGAATTAAAAAAGGAAAGGGATGAGGGGAGCCGTTGATCTAAAAGATCAACGGTTGGGATTAAATGGGTTAAATGGGGACCGGGTTTGGGTATGATAAGAAAGGGTATGGGTCGAGTTATAATAAAATTGGGTCGTTTGATTAGGGTGTGATTGGGGGTCCAATTTGGGCTAAAATTGAAATACAAAAGGGTTGTCATTTAAATAGCCAGTTTTCCCCCTTTTAATTTATAAAAATAGTAAAAAAATGACTTGAAAATTAAAGGTACTGGACCAATTAATAACATATAGATATTAATGTAAAAATACTAAAAGTGATTTTATAATTATAGAATGCTGTTAATCGTAAAATAGGATATAATTATAATTATATGTAATTAGCTTAAAAAATACCAAATAAATGTATAAAAATATACAAAAATTACCCCAATTATATCTTAGGGTAAATATGAGAATGAAATAAATTATTCACTAAAAAATGCTAGTTTGGGAATAATTATTGAATTTTGTAGTATTAAAATAGACAATAAATTGGTTTTAAAATCTTAAAAATAAAGGAAAAATACCAAAACTTCGTGGCATGCTTATATATGCCTGTACATGCTATTTTGAAAGTATTTTGCATATATAAAAATATAGGGAAAAATTGGGTACCAACAGCTGCCCCTCTTTACCCGGGAAGGATGAAAGAGTTGTCGGGTAAAGATATGATGACCAATTTTGACTGCGAGAAACGACTTGCAAAGGTTTTAACCGCGCTCTGGTTTCTGAGCAGCCTACATATCCCTGGTTTTACGGGAATCAGGTCATATGTAGTTCAGGATGCATCGACGGAGTATGCCGATGGAGGTTTTTGAAAAGACGGCGCAATATTTAGGTTGTGAAAGAGTGATCAGGTACTGATGGGATGTTAGAACCGAAGCGAGATCGCTCCTGCTGTAATGGCCGTGGCCAGCTGACGTACCTGCAATTAAGTAATACGAGCATATCATGCGGAATTTAAACGTGATGCAAGTTCCCATTGGACCATGAATGTTGTCTTTGGACGGTTAAGATGACGTCCTCAGACCATGATGTCCTGGTCCATGAAATGCATAATAAAGGATTCGCAGGCTATGAAATGATGTTCTCGGGCTATGATAATGGTGCCTCCGAACCATGATGCCTTTGAATAATAATGTGCAGAATATAAAGCGAGGTCCTCGGGCCATGGCATGGGGTTCTCGGGCTATGAAGATGGTGCCTCCGAACAATGACGCCCTTGGACAGTTTGGCGGTATTTCAGCCCATGAAATGCAAGATTTGGCGGTATATCAGCCGATGAAATGCTAGATTTGGCGGTATTTCGGCCCATGAAATGCAAGGTTTGGCGGTATTTCAGCCGATGTGAAGGAGAAATATAAATGGGGATATTTCAGCCGACAGGAATTCAAATAAAGTTGGCGGTGTTTCAGCCGATGTAGAAAAATGTAAATGGCAATATTTCAGCTGACAGGAATTTAAATAAAGTTGGCGGTGTTTCAGCCGATGTAGAAAAATGTAAATGGCGATATTTCAGCCGGCAGGAATTTAAATAAAGTTGGCGGTGTTTCAGCCGATGTAGATGGAGGTAGAGCTTAACCTCGGAAGGCAGAATGGTAGCCTTATGCAATGTAGAAAGAAAAAAAAATGCAGATGGAGACAGTGCTTAGTCTCGGAAGGCAGAAAGGTAGCCTTATGCAATGCAGAGAAAATGCAGATGGAGACAGTGCTTAGTCTCGGAAGGCAGAAAGGTAGCCTTATGCAATGCAGAGAAAATGCAGATGGAGACAGAGCTTAGTCTCGGAAGGCAGAAAAGTAGCCTTATGCAATGCAGAAGACAAATGCAGATGGAGACAGAGCTTAGTCTCGGAAGGCAGAAAGGTAGCCTTATGCAATGCAGAGAGAAATGCAGATGGAGACAGAGCTTAGTCTCGGAAGGCAGAAAGGTAGCCTTATGCAATGCAGAGAAAAATGCAGATGGAGACAGTGCTTAGTCTCAAAAGGCAGAAAGGTAGCCTTATGCAATGCAAAAATGCAGATGGAGACAGTGCTTAGTCTCGGAAGGCAGAAAGGTAGCCATATGCAATGCGAAAAATAAAAGTGAGGAGTAACGAAATCTCTTAGCTATAGATGATAGCTGATAGTTGATTGTCATTGGGGCTGCTGGGAATGTCATGCGCGGATAGCACTTGTAAATGGGTGATGATCTTGAGAATTGTATTCCTGAAAAGTGTGAGTTTGTAATTGTATCCGATGATTCTATGTTTTTGGGGTGCCTGCGTTCAAAGAAAGATTGTGAGTTTTGTCAGGGGGAAGGTTAGTTCGTCTTCTCATGGATTTCGCTTGTCCTACTCGGCTCTTGCTTTCATTTGGGGTAGCGTTGCTAAACAAAGCTATTTTGATGGTAGCCATGCATGATTTAGTTAAATAAAACATGATGTAAATACATAAAGGTAAAATGGTTTTAGATGAACCGATGATTGCGACATGGTTCAAGATATTGCAACCTCTTTTGCTCCGGAATTGTGAGGGTCCTCCTCAAAATTCTGCCCCAGTTTACTGGGTTGGTGCTTCTGACGGCTGCGCGTGATGATTGACGAAGATCAACTTCGGAATTTTGAGGGTCCTCATCAAAATTCTACCCCAGTTTCCAATGTCGGGGGGGGGGGGGGGAATGAAAATTTTATTGAATTGTGACCGAACCCGTAAGGCTGCCTACGTATCCCCTCTTAAGCGGGAATCAGGTCAGATAATTTACTAGACATACTCCCTAATTTCGATAATTTACTAGATAATTTACTGCCCGAGTAATTACGATAATTTACTAGACATACTTTCCCGAGTTACGCTAGCTGGCTCTAATTACAGCTCACTTAGATCGCACCCAAGGTTTCGTTATCCTAATTCCACCTTTACACCCTTGGTTATTGATTTCTCACGTACGTCGGGAGTGATGTTGTTCAACAACTACCTAAATATGTACTCTCTCCCGAGTAATACATACTAAATAGGCACAGCTAATTGAGGGCCCTTCAATCAACCACAAGAATAACGTAGTTGAACAAATAGAGAAAATACTACGACTCAATTATATAAATATATAACAAGAATTTATCCTTCAAAAGGTTCCATCAAAACCCTAGATAACAAATTAGCTATTCATAATAGTATGTAAAACTACAATACTAAAAGTCATAACCAACAATGAAAAATAGGAAGAGGAAGGAAAAACTCGTAAAAGAATTCCCCGCCTTGCTCCTATTGTGTCTCTGCCTCCTTAGGTTGAATCTGTGTCAAAAATTGGTCTCCACTCCTCAAAATACAGTTTTTCCATGTATATATACCAAGTAGGGTCGGGCCCAAGCAATTATACCTTGTCCTACGCGAAAAAGGACAAGTTTCCAGGACTGGACGTCCGCGGCTGCGGTACTTTCCCAGTGTACTGCCTCAGTCCGTGTCAGGTCCACGGTCGCGGTTTCGATCGCGTTTTTCACCCTGTTATGTTTGGAATTTGGAAAAATGTAAAACATGAAAGTTGTAGCCCTTTGAGTTATCTTTCCAACCATATATTGTGGAGCCCAAATGGCATTCTGAGGGAAAAGTTATGTGCATTTTACTAGATAGTGTGCAATATGCCTACTCGATTCTTCGTTTTGTTGCTCTATCATCCGTTGATCCCCGAATACGATCCCGGATTAATTCCTTGTGCTTTTAATCAGATTTCAAAGCTCCAAATCACTTGAATTCATTCCATAACATCTACATAGCTCGAAATCACTCCTACAAGGCATAAAACACAAAATTAGTGCAAGACACTAGCGATTAAAGCTCAAACTCAATTAAAGTGCAGTAAATTAGAGTGTAATAATCGACTAAAATATACAATTATAGCCTATCATCAACACCCCACACTTAAACCGTTGCTCGTCCTCGAGCAATCAAACTACACTTTTTTATAGACACGACCTTTTTTTAAACAATTCTCCTAACTCATCACACCAAGAATATTTAAAATAGATTAAGCACAAAAGCGTAACATCTTCACCTCAAGATTTGACTCACAAGTACCACGCATTATTCACAATTCACCCACTTACTCTAACATAGAGAGCACTGACATTACCTTTCCTTCATGAATCAAGTGCCCTCACACAACAAAAGAGAGTAGTTCCACACAATAAAATTTAAGAGCACTTAGGAACTCAAGATAGAAAGAATTCACTCACTCTCAGAAATAACATTAATATGCCACAAAAGATGCACCATAGGTTTGCCCGTAGTGTATTACTCTACTAATCGAGCTCATTCAGTCTAGGATCAAGTAGGACTTTATTTGGTTGTAATGTAGGCCGCGGGACGGGTATGATACATTTAGATATAAGAGTGACTACACCTCCCTAAGCACTTTAATACATATACTTTAACATTCAAATCCCATACTTATGACAAACCAAACTCCGTCTTCACAACAATGTATTTTACTCCATACTTCTTTAAGCACAAGCACAATTACATCAAGAGTCACCACTTATCAAGGAATTCTTTTTCCACAACAATACAATTTTTTTTAATTCACGTGGCTCTTACTTTTTCAAAATAGTGCACCTTTCTCCTTATTTCATTAGTTCCACTCAAAAGCCAAACCAACCACCCCATACTTTAACTTTTACACAGCTCATAACAATTCAAGTGCTCATGAGAGGTTAGAAGGTTCAAATAGATGGTTAATTCAAACAAATGGGTAAGGCTTGTAATGTGGTTGCCAAAGAAACATGATTACAGGCTCAAAGGGGTTAACTACAATACATAACAATTAGGCGGGTAAAATATACATATCTGGCTCAACAAAGAAACGCATATATCACTTCTAAGACTGAACAAAACTACTATTTCGCTTTGCAAACACACGGGGCAAGTTCTAGGCATCAAATGCAATGCACAGAATAACACCCAAACCTCACACACACATGGCACATAACTCACTCAGGATTGGATTCATCAAGACACTCTAGTCAAAGCAGTTAAGCAAAGTTAAAATCATACAATTTAAGGTACTTATACAAGAGTCAAAAACTGAGCCTAAGCGTCACAACCAAAGTACTCACCATTCTCAAGGAATAACAAAGTCAAGAGATATTGCTTCATTTCAAAACACAACACAATGGCTCCTATTCCTGAAAAAAAGACTAACTACACCCGGTTCAAATAAAACCCTTGGAAAAGAACCGCGGCACAAAGAAAAACCAAAGGGGAGTTACTACACTACCTAACAAAAAAAATCTTTTTTTTTCTTTAGACTTAACTCCCTCAAGAAAATTGTCTAATAGATCTATCGCCGGGAAGAGTCCAATCTTTTCTATTTAAAAAAAATTATTCAATTAAACTAACACAACTAAAATAGCATAGAAAGCCACCCACACAATCGTCTCACCCCACACTTAAAGTGCAGTGTCCCCAATGCACACCCATACATACAAGAGGGTAAAAGAAACTCCCTGGTAGGCCAAAGGCCGAAGCACTAGCATCTCGTGGGGTACTCAGACTTCTCCCGGGTCTGGTCCTTCGTGTGGGTACCTCACACTTAGTTCTAACCATCTGGTTTGTTGTTGCATCCTTCCAATGGCTTTGCATTCCATGCTCCTAAAAAATAAAAAATCGACACTACAAAAATAAAACGATTAGAAAAAAAACAAAAATAAAATAAAATAAAGCAGTAAAGCTGGGTTGCCTCCCAACAAGCGCTTGATTTAAACGTCGCGGCACGACGTGAATCACTTTTTCCCTCCACCTTGAACTTATGAATTGAGCCCCCAATTTGGCTTCAAGTATTCGGTTATGCTCCAGGGGTGGTGGAACAAATATAATTGGCCCAAGCAACCATTGTACTATTTTACACTTCTTGGCTTTTAGATGAGGCATGTAGTCCTGTCTTTCTGGCAAGAAAAGTTCCAGACTGTAGGCACCTTGTTCCTCATTCCTTGACTCCTAAACCGGCTCGGATGACTCTATTTCCATATCATCATCCAAGCCCAATGTGGAAAAATATTTGGAGTGAGGACCAATGCACTCAAACACATGAACTTCAGGACTTTCAACATCCTCAACATCACTGATACTAGAGTCAACAAAATTTGTATCCTCAAAGTCCTTGACTGACTCTAGTCTCACTTCTTCAACATCGACATCCTCAAATTGTAGTTGGCTAGGTTGTTGATGTTCTACTCTAACCTCCTTAATTAACACCTCAAATTCATGCTCTTCTTGGCTACTATCCCCAATATTGGCTTGTTGAGCATTAACAGCTCCAACCACTTGACTCAATTGAGCCTCCAAGTTGCGAATAGTTGCCTCTTGCCTCACTATCTGCAGTTGTTTCTCATTATTTTGTTCCAGAAGGCACTTTAACATATCCTTGATCTCCTTCAGGTCCGCATTCCCAGGTTCATTGTTCCTATTAACTTCACAAGAAAAGGGAGAACCATCATAGTAAGGGATTGGGGGAAATAAGAAATACAAGCACAACCATGAAGGTGACCATTTTTACCACCACACACATCACACACATTCCACAAATAAGATTGAGTTGGTGCACATAACTCGGTCTCGGGAATATTTTGATAATTTTGATACGGGCGGTTTCCTTTACAATATTTATGAGGATCAATAGTAGAATTATCTACACCTAAATTCCCATAATTCCAAGATGTCATGTTTCTCAAATCAACGGTAATAATAAAATAAAATAAAATAAAAAACAAAACAAAATACAAGTTCAAACTCATAGCCTAGCAATATATACAGTTACAACTACACCGTTAGCTCCCCGACAACGGCGCCAAAATTTGATCACGCCCAGCTATGCCTTATAAAAAGGACTAAGCGGTCGTTGCAAATATATTCCGGTTTACAACTTCGGAGTCGAATCCCACAGAGAACTAAGGCTTAGCTATAGTTGTTCACTATCACCAAGAATACAAGCTTGAACAATTCCTAACTTATAGATATTAAGATTCTTGTGTTTAACTAACTAACTAACAAATTAAAATAATAAATTAACACTAAAGATACTACAGGTTGGAGAAAAGATTAAGGAGGTATAGAGTTATGATTTCCCCAATTGTCGGAATCCTTCCCGCTATGTCTTTTATAATTTCGCCTAAGTATTCTCTACCGATCATGAGCGCGTGTTGTAATTCTCTCCCGAGTATTTACGATATTTTACTAGACATACTCTCCCGAGTTACGCTAGCTGGCTCTAATTACAACTCACTTAGATCGCACCCAAGGTTTCGTTATCCCTAATCCCACATTTAAACCCTTGGTTATTGATTTCTCACATACGTCGGGAGTGATGTTGTTCAACAACTATCTAAATATGCACTCTCTCCCGAGTAATACATACTAAATAGGCACAGCTAATTGAGGGCCCTTCAATCAACTACAAGAATAACGTAGTTGAACAAATAGAGAAAACACTATGGCTCAATTATATAAAAATATAACAAGAATTTATCCTTCAAAAGGTTCCATCAAAACCCTAGATAACAAATTAGCTATTCATAATAGTATGTAAAAATACAATACTAAAATTCATAACCAACAATGAAAAATAGGAAGAGGAAGGAAAAACTCGTAGAAGAATTCCCCGCCTTGCTCCTATTGTGTCTCTGCCTCCTTAGGTTGAATCTGTGTCAAAAATTGGTCTCCTATCCTCAAAATACCGTTTTTCCATGTATATATACCAAGTAGGGTCGGACCCAAACAATTATACCTTGTCCTACGCGAAAAAGGACAAGTTTCCAGGCCCGGACGTCCGCAACCGCGGTCCGGGCGCGGTACTTTCCCAGTGTACTGCCTCAGTCCGCGTCAGGTCCGCGGTCGCGGTTTCGATCCCGTTTTTTACCTTGTTATGTTTGGATTTGGAAAAATTTCAAACATAAAAGTTGTAGCCTTTTGAGTTAGCTTTCCAACTATATATTGTGGAGCCCAAATGGAGTTCTGAGCGAAAAGTTATGTGCATTTTACTAGACAGTGCGCAGTATGCCTACTCGATTCTTTGTTTTGTTGCTCTATCATCCGTTGATCCCCGAATACGATCCCGGATTAATTCCTTGGGCTTTTAATTAGACTTCAAAGCTCCAAATCACTTGAATTCATTCCATAACATGTGCATAGCTCGAAATCAGTCCTACAAGGCATAAAATACACAATTAGTGCAAGACACTAGCGATTAAAGCTCAAACTCAATTAAAGTGCAGTAAATTAGAGTGTAATAAATGACTAAAATACGTAATTATAGCCTATCATCAGTCGGCCACGAAGTCTGCTAAGATTTGAGACTTGATGGTCGTTCGGAGTTGATACTCGATATTATATCCACCGATTTCGGCGGCCCATTTGGCCAGTCGGCCCGAGAGTTCGGGCTCGAAGTGGGTAAGTGGTTACAACGCAAATTGGGTGACACTGAAAATACGATTTTAATTTTCTAAAGGCGCTTATTAGAGCAAGCGCTAATTTTTCTAAGTGTGGGTATCGTGTCTCGGCTTCACCTAAAGTTCGGCAAACGTAGTAAGCAGGAAATTGCGTACCTTGCTCTTCTCAAACTAGGACACCACGTACCGCAACTTCCGAGACTACCAAATATAAGTAGATTTGTTTGTCCACTTTCGGAGTGTGAAGTAATGGGGGGCTCGAAAGATACTGCTTTAACTCTTCTAACGCCTGTTGGCATTTTGGGGTCCAAATGAAATTGTTCTTCTTTTTTAGCAGTGAGAAGAACCTGTGACTTCGATCCGAAGACCTCGAGATGAACCGGCCTAAGGCGGCTACCCGCCCTGTTAATCTTTGTACGGCCTTAACGTTGTCCTCGACTGTGATATCTTTGATCGCCTTGATTTTATTGGGGTTGATCTTGATTCCCCGATTTGACACCATAAAGCCGAGGAATTTGCCCGAACCGACCCTGAATGCACATTTCTCGGGGTTGAGCTTCATGTTGTATTTTCTCAATATGTTGAAGGTTTCTTGCAAATGTGTCAAATGGTCCTCTGCGCACAGGGACTTAACTAGCATGTAATCAATATAAAACTCCATTGATTTACCTATTTGTTCTTCGAACATTCGGTTTACTAGGCGTTGGTAAGCGGCACCAGCGTTTTTAGTCCAAACGGCATTACATTATAGAAATAAGTACCATACTTAGTAATAAACAAAGTCTTTTTATGATCCTCCGGGCTCATTTGTATTTGGTTGTACCCGGAGTAGGCATCGAGAAAGTTGAGGATCTCGTGGCCGGCCGTGGCATCGATGATGCGATCGATATTCGGCAGAGGAAAAGAGTCCTTAGGGCATGCTTTGTTTAAGTATTTATAGTCTATACACATTCTAAGTTTATTGTTACACCCCATGTTTTCGTACGTGAAAGTGAACCATAAATAAATTAATGGAAGCTCGAAAATGAGATGTTACATCCTGCATTTTCGAACGTTAGAGTTCCGTTGTAAGTTAATCGACGCAAGTTTAGGAATGAAATTATTTTGAGATTATAAGAATTATGCTATTTCAAACAAGTGATGAGTAAATTTGTGAAGGTGAGAGGGTATGCAAATCGAAGAAAATGAGTTTCGTTGAAGTTTGACATTTTGGGATAAAATACGATCCGAGCTATAATACCCGGTATTTATGGACTAGTACCATATAATGTACCCCATGTAACGACCCGATCGGTTGTTTTACTTTTTAGAACCCCGATCCCCTAAATAAAACTTTCCTTGCTTTAGCTAATTTAAGACTTATGGGGGTGGTTGGTTCGGGATTTGGAAGAGTTTGGGTTGAAATAGGCTCATTTGATTCTTTAAGATTTTCTTAAAAAGCTAAGTTTGACTTTGGTCAATATTTTAAGCAAACGGACCCGGATCTATGTTTGGGACCTGCGCGTATGCCCGGAATCAAATTCCGAGGTCCCTAGCTCGAGTAATGAATTTTTATTGAAAATTGTTAAAACTGAAATTCTAAGGATTTAAAGAAACTAATAATGAGTGATCACATCGGTATCGGGCTCGTATGTTGGTTCCGAAGCCCAGTACAGGTCCAGTATATCATTTCAGACTTTCCCTCAAATTTTGGTGTCAATCCGAGTAGTCTAAGTGCGTTCCGGCTCGTTGGAAGTGAATTAAGAACTTGAAGTTCATAAGTTTGATTCAATTGGTTTTAGGGGGTGATTCTTAGATTTAGCGTTGTTTCGGGCGATTCGAAGGTTCGACCAAGTTTGTTTCATGATTTCAAACTTGTCGGTATGCTTGGGCGGGGCCCGGGAGCCCGAGCATCAATCGGACGAGGCTCGAGTGAAGTTAGAAAATTTGAGAAGTGCTGAAGCCTTCAGTTGTTGTCATAACCGCACCTGCGGTTGGCCAGCCGCAGGTGCGAGACCGCAGAAGCGGTCGTAGCCTCGCAGATGCGGCCCAAGGCGGGCCAGGTCAAACCGCAGATGCGGCTTCAAGACCGCAGAAGCGGTCCCAGCCCGCTTAGCCAAATCAGCAGATGCGGCCTCCTTCTCGCAGATGCGGTCCCCTGACCGCAGATGCGGAACTGCTGAAGCAGTGAGCTTCATTTAATACGAGCTCCAGCCATTTTTGACCATTTGGCACACTGGTATTGAGCGATTTTGGAGCTCTTGAGAAGGGATTTCCACATAGCATCGTGAGGTAAGTTCATCCCCCTTATTTCTAAGTTTAATACTCGAGTGTAGGGTAGATTAACACCTAAAGATTTGGAGAAACAAGGGGTTAGAGCAAGACCTAGGGTTTTAATAAAACTTGGATTTTACCATGAAATTGGTTATGAAACGAAGTAGAAATCATATATTATTGATCCTTAGGTTACAAGGAACAACTATCTTCGAAAAATGTCGGGATTCGAACACGTGGGCCCGGGGTCGAATTTTAGGAAACTTGTGTTTAAGGTTGGGGAATTTCTTTAATAGTTAGAATGCGATCTTGCAAGCTTGTATTGACTAGTTCCTACCTCATTTGACTAGTTTTGGATCGTTCGGCTCCAAATTGAGAGTTCGGACACGTTCTTGGTATTGGAAGTGCACTTTGGAGCAAGGTGAGTCTCCTTTCTAACCTTGTAAGAGGGAATTGTCCCCATAGGAGTAATAATTGTATAGTTTGCCACTAAATGCGGGGGCTACGTACGCACTAGGTGACGAGAGTCCGTGCCTAGCTACTATCATGTTAATTGTTCGGGTAGTTTAGGACCCGTATCATGCTATATTTGTAAGTGTTGTATGTCTTCTTGCTAATGTGATCATTTAGGATATGCTAGAGAATTGGAAATGAACATACGTGAGCACAGGTGTTGTTGAACACTTGTATGAGTTTAATTAAGTATAAATGCGCCTTCTTGTATGTTCCTATTGATAATTGTTATTTGTGGATCGGGCCAATCGCCTCGGTAGAAATAGACGCATCTATGGTTCGCGCCATTCGACCCTCTGGCAGTGCACAATTTCTTTTCTGTTGGATCGGGTCGTCGACCTCGGCATGATTTGCGCATGATATCTATGTGGATTATTATAGATGACTTGTCTGTTAAATGGTTCGAATTGTAACTGGTTAACCGTGATATTAGAACTTCATGACTTAGAAATTCTTATTGCAACTGTTATATAATTGTGATTGTCACACCTCCTTTTTACACCATCCGAAGGTAGTACAAGGGAGTTTTTCCAATTTAAGTGACATTATTCGAAATTGGATTATTTACTCATTTTTATTCAGAGTCGCCACTTGGAATGGTTTGTTTTCTGGTGTCCCAAGTCACCGGTTTATTTTAAATCCCAAATTGAGGAAGATTTCGACTTTCCTTTTGAAGTCTGCGAACCAGAAATTCTGAATAAGGAATTCTGTTAACCCGAGGGAAGGTGTTAGGCACCCCCGGATTCCGTGGTTCTAGCACGGTCGCTTAAACTATTACAATTGACCTATTATCTGATTTTAATACATGTTTTAGCCTATGGTACATCTTAACTTATAAACGCTTTTATTCATTTTAAAGAAGATTTAACGTCGTCTAAAACATGTCTTTGGACCGCGTCACATGAAATGCACCCGCAATCTGAAACATATTTTATTCAACGTTATTAAGATTTGGATTTGGGTCACATGAAATGCACACCCGAGTTTAGGAAGGTAAATTATTAAAATAATGCGCCTAAAGCAACTAACGCATTGTTAACTTTGCGAGGGGCCATGAAAATTTGCTAAATGGCACGCCTTGAGTTCTAAGTATTTTTTAAAGAAATAATTATACGAGGGCCACGCATTTGTGATTTTATTTGGCGCGGCGCACATCAATTCTATTTTTAAAGGATATCCTAACTAAAATTCGGGAGGGCCATGGACTATTATGTTATCTAATATGGCCCCCCTCAAATTAACTATAAGGACTATAGGATCCACTGATTAAATCGAGCTTAAAGAAATTACAGTTACTTTTAAACTAAGTGTGAACCTAAAGTATTCAATGGTCCAGTAAAGAGAAGGGCCTTGATACATCATTTATTCAAAAATCACACCTGAGCCTGGCAGCAGGCCCAGCAATTACTGGACATCTCCATCTTGAAGCAGCGAACTCCTTCTCATCTCAAAGTAATTTCGACCCATAAGAGGCCCAAACTTTACAAAAATGCGGCTAAGGGTAGAAGACCCAGTATCGAGCCCAAATGGACACAAAGGGACATACAAACCAAAGAATTATGCCAAATAAATTTGATCCTCAACATCTAACAATCTAATATGCAGGAAGTATTAAATGCTTCATAAATCATTTTGCATTCATGCCTTGCTATCAAACTCCAATTTTGTGTTGAACACGGATTTCATTAAAATAAAGCATATCCCTTTAAACTCATCGCTTAATGTAAACTCTAACTACAGGACCTCAAATGAAAGCCCACAACATATTGATCTTATGAAGCCTTTCAACATTAAATTCCTGGATTCCTCTTCACTAATATTCATGTATTAGCTCAAATGATGAAAGCAACACAATCAACCAACTAACATGCTTACTAAGCTCAAATTGATGAAAGAAAACCTAAATTCTAGCAAGATTCTGAACTAAAAAAGGAAACTACATACTGAATTAAACATATATAGGAGTTATGAGCAGAATGATGAATTAAGCCCTCTTCAACCTCAA
>NW_017671130.1:236793-262876 GCF_001879085.1 Nicotiana attenuata
AAGCCCTACTTCAACCCTCAAAAATTTTGATGCATACAGGAAACCATCACATCTTTAATAACAAAGCAATGCCAGCATACAAACTAATTACAAAACTTAACTATCATCCCAACATTATTATTTTTACCATCAGTTTCTCTAACATCAAACCAACCATGAAGCTTTTCCCAATACTACTACTTATGCTATTCAAAACTAACAGATCTAACCCATTAAATCGGAATGGACTTTAAGCACAATATTCCAACAGTCCTTAAACAAATACAGGTGCAAAATCTAGCTAAATGTACAGTAATTCATGTGATATATGACACAAACATCATGGATAATTATAAATAAACGTAAAGGAATCTACAGCCATGCTTTCAACCTTTACTTCATCTTCAAAATTTGAGATTTACATCCAATGGAATTTAGGAAAAGTACCTGGAAATTGAAAGGGAAAAAGATGTAAGGAATTAGCAGATAACAGCAGCACAGGATCAGCAGGTAGACAACCAGTTTTAAACCCAGAAAATGAAGTGAAGCAGCCTAGAAGAACAACTTCAAACCCAGCAAATAAACCAAAGGACCTCAACCTAGACTTGATTCTAACTCATCTCCATTATTAGCTACCCAGAAATTGTTTCAGCTTAGGAGAAAACTTCAGAAAATCACCAATAAAACTCAATGAAACAGTGTTTTTGAAGTGTTAGCCGTCTAGAGTTTTCAGAATTTTTCAGCTCTTAGATCTCTAAGGTCTACCTTGCAAGGCAAGAATGCAATGCCTTCATAGGCAAGCAAGTAGGGCAACCTGAAGGTTTTATTTTACCCCTTAGGTCCCTGATTTTATGACTTGTTTTCCAAGTTATCCTCTGAAATTTAATTATCAACCCCCTGCTAGAAGCTTCTAGGGGTTCTTAGGTGGTTACTACAAGATTTCCTAATTGAATTACCTAATATACCCCTTTAAATGCCCTGTCTTTACCATTATACTCGAAGGGCTTTGGGCCAAATTGACCTTGAATCAGAAACCCTTAAACAACCAAGCCCAAACTGGATCCAAAAGTGAACACCCCAAGCCCAAAACATAACCAAACCTATTTCTGAATTAAAATGAGACAACCAAAAACAGAAGCAATTTGGGCAACAACCTTACTAATTCCCAATTGATGCACTTAATGAAACTTTAACCAAATTATTAACAAATTCTTAATTACTTAAAGAAAAGAAGACTACTTAAAAAAAAACTAACGTGTATGTAATTAGCACTATGAAATTTAGAAAAATAAGAGTTTCAAAAGCAAAGGAAGGAACAATTAACACTGGAGAAAAACAAAACAAAAGAGAAAGGAAAGAAAATAAACTAATCAAAGGAAAAATGAAGAAGAAATACCTACAGGGCCTCAATACACGAAAGAAAGGATCAACGCTTCCAACTCTTTGGATTTTCTGGCCCATTACGATATTAATCGTGTGTTCTTAATAAGAACACACGAATAACCTCGAAATGGACCCAAGTCTTCAAGCAGAGACGGACTGAGGACCTCTTGGGAACCAGGGATTTTATTTTGACTCAAGATTTGCGCAATTCCTGGGTGATTTGAAGGAAATGGGATGGATATTCGTGGTGAGGGGGTTGTGGTGGTCAAGGGGTGTTAATTTGGGGTCGATTGGAGGAATTAGGGTTAGGCCGCCTCTCTTTGATTCAAGATTTGAGAGATTTGGCTGGGATTCGAGGGAAAAGGGGTGTGGATTTGGAAAGAGGAGAAGGAGAGGAGTATTTGGTGTAAGTTTAGTGGCGATTGGCCACCGGCCGCCGCCGTAGGCGATTTACGGCGTGCGGTGGGCGGCGGAGACGATGGGGGAGACTGTGGCGGCTAGGGTTTTTTGGGAGAGGGGTTCGTGAAGAGACGACTGGATGGGGGGTAGGGTAACGTTTGGACATATATATGTTATGTGATCTCAGCTTTAGAACCGTCCGATCAAGCAACCTCGACGGCTATGATTTAGTGAGGCCAAACGCCGTCGTTTCAATTAAGGGGGAGACCGGATCGGGTGCCTTAACAGACTGGGCTGTGTGAGGGGTGGTTTGGGACGAGTCTCAGGGGTTTTTGGCTGAGCTTGATTTGGGCCAGCCCAAACTTGAGCATTTTATTTAAAGACTCAATTTCTTTTTAATTTTCTTTTCTTTTTCTTTTCAATTAAAACTAACAACCTAAATTAACCTACCAAATTATATTAAGCTCTAATTAATAATCAACACAATTAATTGAATACCAAATTAAAGGAAAACTAACAAAATTCAAAGCTAAAAATTAAACAAAACAAATAAATCAATTTTTGTGATTTTTGTATTTTTGTGAAACCCTAATTACTAATTAATCTAAAAATATGTAAAATTAAACCCTAAATGCAAATGCAATGCGTATTTTTATATTTTCTATGAATTATATAAACTAAAAATGCACACAGAAGTGCAAATAAACATGAAAATTATGCAATCAATTAAAAGAAAAATCCTAATTTTGGGAATTCTGTAGGAGCAAATCATGCGAGGCAAAAATCACGTGCTCACAGCTGCCCCTCTTTGCTCGGAGACACGAAGGGTTTTCGGGCAAAGATAAATGAGCAATTATGAGGGATTTTTGCCCGCTTGGCACTCCATGAGAAGCATTTTTGAAAAATGTCTAACCGAACCTTGCTTCAGAGGTTGCCTACATATCCTTGGCTATAAAGGAATCAGGTCAATGTAGTTCTGGAAGTTTTGGTAGCTGGGACTACCGGGAGCTGTGATTTCACTGCTGATGCTGCTGCTACTGCTTGCTGACCTCCTTATTACACCAAAAAGGAAAATCAAAGCTAAGCTAGCTATGCCTATCAACTACGAGTTACAAGATTCCTATCTATAAATCTCTTGAAACTTGATATTGAGTCTTAGCTGATTTTGCTGTGGACCCCGATCTGGATCTTGATGCTCGCAAGCTGTAGGTGCTGGTTCTTTCTTCAACATTTGGATCAGAGCGGGACATGCGAAGCTTGTGACTTCAATCAAATTTTGAGCAGTCCGCATCTTTGTCTGCTTCGGCATTTTGAATTCACTTCTTTTTGTTCTTTTTCATCTTTTCTTTATTTTGGATTGAGACTCATCTTTTGGTCATCTCGAATCCTGTGCCTCGAGGTCAAACCTGCTCAGACACCAAAACAAACAAACGAACAAAATTTTTCTGCCCCAGTTTTCACTAGGAAAATTTTGTGAGTTATTTGTGACAAAAGTCTGAACTTATTCTCTTTTTTTTTGAAAGCAATAAAATAAGGATTGCATCTATCTAGAAGGGAAAAGATCAAGGGATGGAGCCCTTTATCGAAAAATGTCAACTCAGGGATTGGAGCCCTAATGTTGGCAAAAAGCGACTAGGGAATGGAGGCCCTATGTCTAAAAAGGCACAACTCAGGGATTGGAGCCCTAATGTTGGTAAAAAGGCGACTAGGGAATGGAGGCCCTATGTCTAAAATCTCAACTCAGGGATTGGAGCCCTAATGTTGGTAAAAAGGCTACTAGGGAATGGAGGCCCTATGTCTAAAAATTCAACTCAGGGATTGGAGCCCTAATGTTGGTAAAAAAAGGCGACTAGGGAAATGAGGCCCTATGTCTAAAACTCAACTCAGGGATTGGAGCCCTAATGTTGGTAAAAAGGCGACTAGGGATGGAGGCCCTATGTCTAAAAACTCAACTCAGGGATTGGAGCCCTAATGTTGGTGAAAAGGCGACTAGGGAATGGAGGCCCTATGTCTAAAAACTCAACTCAGGGATTGGAGCCCTAATGTTGGTAAAAAAGGCGACTAGGGAATGGAGACCCTATGTCTAAAAACTCAACTCAGGGATTGGAGCCCTAATGTTGGTGAAAAGGCGACTAGGGAATGGAGGCCCTATGTCTAAAAACTCAACTCAGGGATTGGAGCCCTAATGTTTGCAAAAAGGCGACTAGGGAATGGAGGTCCTATGTCTAAAAATCTCAACTCAGGGATTGGAGCCCTAATGTTGGCCAAAAAAGGCGACTAGGGAATGGAGGCCCTATGTCTAAAAATCTCAACTCAGGGATTGGAGCCCTAATGTTGGCAAAAGGCGACTAGGGAATGGGGGCCCTATGTCTAAAAATCTCAACTTAGGGATTGGAGCCCTAATGTTGGCAAAAGCGTAAAAGATTGAGATTGGGATCCTAAACTATCATATATTTTTTTTTGAATTTTCTTCTCATCTTTTTTTGTTTTCCTTTCTCTTCTTTTATTTCAAGGAATGAGTAAATGTGGGAATGAAAAATTGGAGGGGACTTCCCTTTTTATGGATTGTTGCTGCAAAGCTGTTTCTAGCACTTGTGCATTTCTTTTTCCTTTTTTGGTCGCACCTGCTTCTTGCGCGGTTGCTTTGGATTGCACCTGTTTCATATTTTCAAACAAAGAACAATTGTTAGTTTGAAACGGTGGTTGGTTTTGTGGCCTTGATTGTCTCAATCGCTTGATCTCGGCCCAGCTTCTTTGATGAAGATCTCAATTGCAACTGCTGGTTTTGAAGATTAATCTCTTTTTCACACCGAAGGGCTCGACTTTTAGGATTTCATGACGACTCGCCCGCGTGGGGCTTCGACCCTTTCACTTTATTCTGCCGTTAGGACCTTTGTCCTTGATTTTCTTTTCCTTTTCAATAACTTTGCTTTCAGAGCATCAACCATCATGGCCAGTCGGGGCTTGACGCACCCGCTGAGGCTGGGTACTTTTCTTTAGCTTTTGTTAGGCAGAGCCCTGTAAAGCCAGTCTTGCCACCTTTTCTTTGTATTAGTTTTGGGAACAGAGTTAGACCGAAAGGGATTCAAGGAAAAAGTAAACAAAAGGCAAGAAAATGAATTTAAAGAGAGGTGTCTATTTCGGGGATAAGGAAGGACTTATCTGGGGTGCATGCAGGCTTCGAATAGACATGACATGCTTCTTGGACTGGATGCCAGACCCGCACCAACTTTCCCAACTTCTCATAGGCTCATTGACCCGTGTTTCAAAATTAGGGAATCTTGCCAGGACTCTTTCAGTGGTGGGGAATGTCTTCTTTTCGACCAACGGCGCCCTTTGTGGGTTTTCGCCAATCGACCTCTCTCATTTCTCTTCTCACCGTCGCCCGATAATGCTCTTTACAAGTTTTCACTAAACGGGCTCTCTCATTTTCAATTTCTCTGCTCACCGTCGCCTTATGGTGCCCGTAGGTTTTCACCGATAAGACTCTCTCATTTTATTTCTCTCAGTTTGATTGTATCAGATTCCAACAATGGTGTTTTCCGATTCCAATGCCTTTGCCAATTGATCAGAAGGACTTGGACAAGGTTTGGGTAAAGAGAATCTGGATGGAATTACAACTTTGGAACCATTTTGGTAGGCTCATTGCCGAGCCATTATATCGTCTGCCCCAGTTTCACTTTTGGGGGAAATTGGAATTTTTGTTTTGGCGTGACTGAACCCCAGAGAGAGGCTGCCTACGTATCCTTTCGGAATCAAGTCGAACGTAGTTCAGGGAAACATTTTGTTTCTTGTTGTTTTTGTTGTCTTTTTTTTAATAATACTTTCAGGTTCCAAAGAGGGTGATCAAGGAAGAGTGACCGGCTCAAAGGGTTTGCGAAAGATTGATAGTGTTTGGATAGCAAGAATGAAAGCCTTCGTCATCTCAATTGAACAAAGTCGTTGCTGCAGAAAACCTAGACATAGTACCTTCTTACTGCATCCGCATTCACAGCTGCTTCGGGATCATTTCCTTCGATGTCGCCCAGATACAATGCTCCTCTCGGCAATATCTTTCTGATGATGTATGGGCCCTTCCAATTAGGAGCAAATTTTCCTTTTGCTTCCTGATGATGAGGGAGAATGCGCCTTATCACAAGTTGTCCCACTTCATAATTCCTGGGCCGTACTTTCTTGTTATAAGCACGGGCCATTCTTTGTTCGTGGCAAACCGCAGCCATCCGCTTTTCATCGATTAAGGTTAGTTGTTCCAGACGAGTCTTGACCCACTCACTGTCCTCAATCTCGGCTTCAACAATGATCCGGAGAGAGGGGATTTTCACCTCTGCGGGTATTACGGCCTCAGTTCCATAGACCAAAAGGTATGGGGTTGCCCCTACCGATGTGCGCATCGTGGTGCGATATCCCAGTAATGCGAAAGGCAACTTTTCATGCCATTGCCTGGAGCTCTGAATCATCTTTCTCAAAATCTACTTGATGTTCTTGTTTGCTGCTTCAATAGCACCATTGGCTTTGGGCCGGTAGGGAGTAGAGTTCCTATGCATTATTTTGAATTGTTCGCATATCTCTCCCATCAAATGACTATTCAGGTTTGCGGCATTATCTGTGATGATAGTTGCAGGAATGCCAAAACGGCAGATAAGATTAGAGTGCGCAAAATCTACCACAGCTTTCTTGGTGACCGACTTGAGAGTTATGGCTTCAACCCACTTCGTGAAGTAGTCGATGGCAACCAGTATGAATCCGTGCCCATTTGAGGCTTTCGGCTCGATCGGCCGAATGACGTCCATGCCCCAAGCAACAAATGGCCAAGGTGCTGACATGGGATGTAGTTCTGTCGGAGGTGCATGAATCAAATCACCGTGCACCTGACACTGATGGCACTTCCGAACAAAGCTGAAGCAGTCCTTTTCTATGGTTATCCAGTAATAGCCCGCCCGAAGGATTTTCTTTGCTAAAACATACCCGTTCATGTGGGGTCCGCACACTCCTGCGTGTACTTCATGCATGATCCTTTCGGCCTCTTCGGCGTCAACACATCTTAACAGGTTGAGGTCCGGGGTTCTTTTGTACAAAACCTCATCACTTAAGAAGAAACCACTTGCATGCCGTCGACTGGTTCTCTTTTGGTCTCCACTGGCTTGCTCGGGGTACTCTTGGGTTTTTAGAAAACTTTTGATGTCATGGTACCATGGCTAGGTGTTTGGTTCTGCCTCAACCGTATTACAGTAACCGTGCCTTTCCCTGATTTGGATTTCCAAGGGATCAATGTGGGTATGCCTGGGTAGGGCAACATCGAGGCCAAAGTGGCGAGTGCATCAGCTAGTTCATTGTGACAACGAGGGATGTACCTGAACTCTATTGACTTGAACCGCTTGCTAAGATCTTCCACATGTTGCCGATAGGGAATGAATTTAACATCTCGGGTTTCTCATTCTCCTTGGGCTTGCCGGATAATCAGATCTGAGTCTCCCATAATCAACAACTCTTCGACGTCCTGGTCGATTGCCATGTTTATACCCATGATGCAGGCTTCATACTCAGCAGTGTTGTTTGTGCAGAAAAACCAAAGTCTAGCTGTGGCTGGATAATGCTGACCAGTGGGTGAGATCAAGATTGCCCCAATTCTCACACCTTTTGCGTTTACCGCTCCATCAAAGAACATCTTCCAAGCAGCAGTATCCTCGGATATTGCCTCGACTGAGTTTACCTCTTCATCCGGGAAGTAAGTGTTCAAAGGTTGGTATTCCTCATCAAGCGGATTTTCAGCCAAATGATCCGCCAACGCTTGGGCTTTCATTGCCGTGCGAGTGATGTAGACTATGTCAAATTCCGTGAGCAGGATCTGCCACTTTGCTAATCTTCCCGTGGGCAATGGTTTCTGGAATATGTATTTTAAAGGATCCAACCTGGTTATAAGGTAAGTGGTGTAGGCTTGCATATGGGACTCCAAACGCACATTTAGCTGGATTCAGCTTCAAATCATATTTGCGCAACCGCTCAAAGAATTTTCTCAGGTCTCGAACATGGTCATCCTGGGTTTTGGACTTGATGATTACGTCGTCCACATACACCTCTATCTCTTGATGTATCATATCATGGAAAATGGCGGTCATGGCCCTCATGTAGGTTGCCCCGGCATTCTTCAGACCAAACGGCATGACTCTGTAACAGTATGTACCCCAAGGTGTGGTAAAAACTATCTTTTCGGCAACTTCTTCATCCATCAACACCTGGTGATATCCTGCGTAACAATCCACGAATGACTGTATCTCATGCTTGGCGCAGTTATCAGCAAGGATGTGGATGTTGGGCAAAGGGAAGTTATCTTTGGGACTTGCCTTGTTTAAATCTCTGTAATCCACACACACTCGGGTCTTTCTGTCTTTCTTTGGTACTGGAACTACATTGGCTAGCCATGTGGTGTACCGGACCACTCGGATCACCCCTGCTTTCAACTGTTTTGTGACTTCTTCTTTGATCTTGTCACTGATGTCAGTTTTAAACTTTCTTTGTTTTTGCTGGATAGGGGGACAATCGGGGTAAGTCGGCAACTTATGAACCACCAAATCAACACTCAGTCCTGGCATGTCATCATATGACCAAGCAAACACATCTTTGAACTCAAACAGAAGTTGGATTAATGCATCCCGGGTTTTTCCATCTGTGTGAATGCTTATCTTGGTTTCCCTGATTTCTTCAGAACTTCCCAAGTTAAACGGTTCAGTATCACTTAGGTTCGACTTAGGTTTATTCTCAAATTGTTCCAATTCTCGATTTATTTCCCTAAACGCCTCTTCTTCATCGTATTCCGGTTCTTGGTTCATTATTTCACTGTTAGACAGCGTGTTTGGATCTGGGCATGAAGTCCGCAAGCATGTCATGTTATTTAAAGCCGCATTATTAGAACTGAAAGAGGAAATAAAAGAGAAAAATGACAAAATCAGAAAGAATAAAGAAAGATGAACGATGAAATATTGATTTTATTTCTTGGAATTTGAAGATAACAGGGTTTACATTTGGAAATTAAAAGACAAGAAACTAAAGAAAACATCCAAGTTACACCCTGGAATAACTCGCGATGCAGAAAAAGTGGCAGGACAGGTCTACCGGGACTCCCGCCTGATTGGGAATGGCGTAGCCTTCCAATTCTGCAGCTTGGCTTTAGGTCCCATATACAGCACCTCAGCGGTGCTCGAGCCCTCCCCTGTCTGGACCATGTGAGTTTCATATAGTATCTTCCTCATTTCCCCACAGATCTCTTCAATCTCTTCGGCCGTAAAGGCCTTATCCTCCTCTTCTTCATTGTATTTCAGCTTGACAAATGTTCTGTACAGATGCGGCAGCGGTTGAGGCAAAACCCATCCATCATTCTTTCTGTCATCTGCCCATTTTATGTCAGCTGGAGTAGGTTGGAAGCCTACCCCGAAGAACTTCTCAGTGGCAGGCAGGGTAACTGGTTCAGCTATCCCTTGCAAGGATTTCCCAAGTCCCTTCCCCGGTTTGAAGCCATGTCGGATCATTTCTTTGGCCACCATGATTGATGCATTGGAAAGGAAGGGTTGGGGCAAGGGTTTCCCTCTTCGTACTGGTCTGCCACCACAACTTCAAAGGCCTGATAAACTATGTGCTCACTCCCCTCTCTTGCTTCAAGACATGGGACTGATGGATCCCGATAAATTGATTGCTCATCTTCCCCGTGGACCACGATCTCTTGATCCTCATGGTCGAACTTTACCATCTAATGAAGAGTAGAGGGTGCAGCCCCCGCTGCATGAATCCATGGCCTTCCCAAAAAAAAGTTGTAGGAGGTGTCCATGTCTAGAACCTGGAAGGTTACTTCAAAGTCTACTGGGCCGATGGTCAGAATTAGATCGATCTCTCCAATCGTGTCCCTTTTTATACCATCGAAGGCTCGTACACAGACATTGTTGGGTCGGATTCTTTCGGTCCCAATTTCCATGCGCTGTAAAGTTGAGAGTGGGCAAATGTCCACCCCAGAGCCTCCGTCCACCATAACCCTTTTCACGTAGTACCTTTCGCATTTGACTGTTAGGTGCAGGGCTTTGTTATGTGCGGCCCCTTCTGGGGGCAAGTTCTTTTTTTCTGAAGGAGATCTGGTTGATTCCGAAAAATCTTTCTGCCATTCTCTCTAATTGCTCCAGAGAAGTCTCAACAGGAACATATGCTTCATTAAGGTTCTTGACCAATACCTTCTGGTGTTCGGGGGAGCTCATCAACAAAGATAGCAAACAGACTTGTTCGGGAAATTTTCGAAGCTGGTCAATCACTTCATAATCCGCCATTTTCATCTTTTGAAAGAAAGCCTCCGCCTCTTCGGCACTTACGGGTTTTTTAGATGGGAAGCGCTTTCTAGTGGCGTTGTTCACCTCTTCCAAATTGGAGTACTTTTCAACAGGGTAATTTTCTTGAACCTCTCCTGAGATTTCTCTGCCCTTATAAGTCACCACTGATTTATGGTAGTTCCAAGGCACCGCGGTAGGATCTGTCATGGGCTTCTATGGCGCGCGGCCAATAACCACGGGCTCACTCAGCCTTAGTGGATTAATTGGCCCCCGCATCACATAAGCTCCTTTAGGCACATACATCTAGGTTGTCTTGTTCAGTTCAAATCTCCTGGGAGGACTCAAAGTCATCTGCTTTTCCTTGCGGCCTCATGGGACATAGAGAACAGCATCTTTGGTAGGTGTTGCCCCAGTTCCTGTTTCAATTTTCTTCTCTGGTTTTGGATGGGTGATTTTGTTCTTTTTCTCCCCTTTGTCTTGCTTTGGGGAGGTTTTTGGTTTTCTCTCTACATCAGCAATGGCGGTTATGGCCTTCAGCACTGGGTCAAATTCCTTATCCTCACAAATCATTCTGATTATCGGCCCGTTGTTGTGGGTTGGCAGTGGGTTATTAGTCACATTGGGGATATCCTCATCCCTTAGCACTATCTTCTTCTGTTCTATCAAGTTCTCCACTGCTCTCTTCAAGGTCCAGCAATCATCCGTATCGTGCCCTTCCGCCCTTAAGTGATAAGCACATCTGACACCAGCTCTGTAAGCAGGTGATGCTGGGTTTTGCCTTGTTTGAGGAACTGGCTGTAGCAGACCCATTTGGACAAGCTTTGGAAACAGACTGGAGTAGGATTCACCGATTGGTGTAAAAGTTTGCCTCCTGGGTGGCTCACAAGGGGGAAAGTTATTCTGAGGACGGGGGTTATAGTGGTTCTGGTGAGGAGGCTGTTTCTAGGAAATGGAGCTTGGTTTCTGTTGGCTTGCTGCTGAGGCCGGACATAAGGTTGAGCATTCATGACCGCGTATGGCTGAGGAGCATAGGCCATGTCCTGGTGGGGGTAATAGTGCTGCGGGGTTCTTTCTGGGAACATGGATCTGGGAGCACGGTGTCTTCTTGCACCCGATGCTGCCATGGATGTTTCTTCTTTTTTCTTGCCCTTCGCTACTCCTCCAGACCCGCCCTGAATGGCTTGGGAGGTAGCTCTGATAGCGGACTGGCTTAGAATTTGACCCGTTTTTAGTCCGTTTTCAACCATTTCACCGATTTTGATAGCTTCCGCGAACGGTTTACCCATAGCTGACATCATATTTTGGAAGTAGTCGGCTTCCTGAGCTTGGAGGAACACTGTGGCCATTTTGACCTCGTCCATCGGAGGCTTTACTCTAGATGCTTGCTCACGCCATTTGATTGCGTACTCCCGGAAGCTCTCTGAGGACTTCTTTTTCAAGTTTGCCAATGAGTTTCTGTCTGGAGCAATGTCTATATTGTACTGGAATTGCCTGACAAAGTCTCTAGCAAGGTCTTCCCAGATGTGCCAATGAGATATATCTTGATCCATGTACCACTCGGAGGCGATACCAACCAGACTCTCTCCAAAATAAGCCATGAGTAGTTCTTCCCTTCCTCCGGCTCCTCGCAACTGATTGCAATATTTCTTGAGATGAGAAATAGGATCACCATGTCCATCGTACTTTTCAAACTTTAGGGTTTTGAATCCTACTGGTAAATGCACATGAGGGAACATGCATAAATCAGCATAGGCCACACTTTTCTGCCCACTCAGACCTTGTATATTCTTGAGGCTCTGCTCCATGCTTCTCATCCTCCTTGCAATCTCTTCCTGTTCGGGAGTTTTGGGAGTCTTTTCCTGTCCCGCAGTGAACTCAAATTGAGGCGGCTGAGGATAAGTATAAGTGGGGAACTGGGGAGGCTCCATTTGGAAGGTGGGTGTTTGGAATGTAAAGGCTGAAGGATCAAAACTGGGCCTACGCAGTGTGGGCTGTGCCATGGCCGAGCATGGGGGACCGATGAAGATATTTGAGGTTGCACCGGACATGAACACCTGGGGGCGAATCTCAAACACTCATAACTTGGCGGACAAAAGTCATCACTGCAGCAAAAAAGGTAGTACGAGTCATGTCCTCGCACGCTTGGCACTTCATGGTAATGTAGTCAGCGATGGTTCTGATCCTCTCTCTAATTCTGCCTTTTTCCGGAAGCAACCGCCCTATCTGCTGATTCCGGGCTTCTAACACTTGAGAGTCATGAAGGTGTTGATTTTGCAACTGCTGTGTTTCTTCCTCCATTTGAGCCATCAGATCATAACAGTGCTCCCTATCAGCTTTGAACTCTTTAACCTGCTTAGCTGCCTCACCCTCAAGAGTAGTTACCTTTCTTCTTAGGCTAGTGATGGTCCCTTCATGGTTCCTCTTCATTTGTTGCACAAATCGTGCCCGTTCTTCTGCCTTCTTTGTCCATTGTGCCCGGATTTTCACTAGACTTTCTCCAGACTTTTCCAGGTCTTCTTGACACTCGAGGACTTTCTTTTTTAGACCACTTATAAGTCTTTCATCAGCCCGGCTTCTTTCCGGGTTTCTGGCAGCTATTTTCATCTTCCGGATCTGAGGTTTGAGGGCCTCATTTTCCTGGGTTAGTTTTTTCTTTTCTCCCTCATCTGCGGCGGCTTGAACACCCTTTTCAAACTGGAGCTCCATGACTTGCCTTTCCAACTGGCTTATTTTGGCCCTGTACTCGTTTTCTTTGGTCAACCAGTCCCATTGCACTTGTGCCCCATCGGTGAACTATTGGACATGGGGTCTCTTTGCGTGCCTTTCAGGAATCTGGAATCTTTTGCCGAACCAGACAACGTACTTAGGGTCCACTTCACCTCTAGCTAGATCTCGCACCATGGTCTTAGGTTCAAGAAATCTACATTCGTTCCACACTTGGCGAATTTTCCCTTCTAGAAATGCGGCTTTTGGGGCCAGTTCAATGACATGTTTACTCAGATCTTCATCATTGGGGACGGTTTGAAATCATCCTAATTGGCGCAAAACCCTGTAGGGAGCATAAGGCTGGATGCTCCGGATGCCCATCAAGAGGATATAACATATTTCAGCTGACGTGTACACTGCTTCGGTGACAGGAAGCCACCTGAATGCCCACTCAATTTTATCGGCAGTCAAGGATCTCAAATGTGCAAGCCAAGCTTCAGTACCCTCGGGGAATTCAATGCCCACTACTCGGCTTTCAAATTCTTCAATGCAACTTAAACCGGTCATACCATAATTCATATATCCAACACGGTTGCAGAGATGTTCCTGCATCCATAATTGTAATAACAGATTGCAGCCTTGGAAGAACTTTCCCCCTTCCCGACAGATAGTCAAGGCTCGGTAGATTTCAGATAAGATCAGAGGAACCACAGTGCTGTTGGCTTTCTTGATTGCAGCATCGATCATTCCCACGAGACCTATCTCTATATTACCATCTCTTCATAGACAGACTACAACACCCAGGAAGGCTACCATAAAAGCTAAACCCCGCCTTGCCTCCCATTTGTCTTTATTTTCGGCATGGGTTAGACCAGTGTTTGTCTCTTCAAAACCTCAGGGGTTACCATATCGATGATACAAGAAATGGAGCGTGCAATACCCTTCAGATAAATTTGCATCCTGAATATCCCGACTAATACTCAGCAAATCCAGAAATCTGTGGGGGGATACCGGTCTTGGTGACAATGGATATCAACTTCTGAGGTTTCCATTAAGGCCCGCATAACCCGCAACTTCCTCCAATGTAGGTGTGAGCTCAAAGTCTGAGAAACGGAACACATTGCGAGTCGGGTCCCAAAAAGGTATTAAAGCTTCAATTATGTCCAACCTTGGCTTGACGTTCAATAGTCCGACGAGGCCTCCCAGAACTTTTACCACTGTTTCTCTACTGCCTTTTCCTAGATCATCCCACCACATGTGGAGCTTCAAGGGGATCTCATTAAGGACTGTGAAGGGTTCAATTTCATTCGTGCTCATCCTGCACATTTATTAAGGTGATTTAATAACTCATTTTGTCCTAAAAGAAAAGTAACACCATTTTTTTCAAAATTTTCATTTCAAAAACAAAACCCCGGCTTTGCTAATACGGCCTTTTAGCACTTCGGGGAAGAAGATTTTAAGGTTGTGCCCACTAACCGTTAAAAATGACACAAGGTGGTTGTTCTTGCAAAAACAGCCTTCCGG
Source organism: Nicotiana attenuata (assembly GCF_001879085.1). Taxonomy (NCBI): domain Eukaryota; kingdom Viridiplantae; phylum Streptophyta; class Magnoliopsida; order Solanales; family Solanaceae; genus Nicotiana; species Nicotiana attenuata. Next base: position 251,091 of record NW_017671130.1, read on the forward strand.
CGCCCTTTTGGGGACATTCGGCTTATTTTTAAACAAGAATGGCATCACCCGACTTATTTGTGACAAAAATTAAAACTTGTTGCTTTTGGGCTATTTTTGCAAAAAGGGAAGTTGGACCCGATGGGGGTTGCCTACGTATCCCACATCCGGTGAGAATCAAACTGGCGTAGTTCGGGCAGATTGACAAAAACCAAATAAACTTACCCTTCTTTTTACTGGAATTTTTCTCAAAAATGCGGCAAAGAAACAAAATATTTTTCAAATTCTCTATTTTTTTTATATTCTTTTTTTTGGTTTTGATTTTGATTTCGATTTTTCTTTTATTTTGAAAGAAAGACTTCTAAAAATTCCTTTTCTTTTGATTGGAACTTTGGGAATTTCAAAAGTAAAAAGAAAATATTTTGTGGTTGAATTTTCATTTGTTTTCTCTTTTTTTTTTCTAAGGAAGAAAGAAAATATTTTTGGATTTGGGATGTGACCTCTTAATTTTCGAAAGAGGGACTTTTTAAAGAAAATATATTGAATTTCTGAGCTTTTATTTATTTACAAAAGTACTTCTAAAGAAAAGCAAAAATGTTTTTGGACTTCAATTTTTCAATTTTTTTATTTATTTATTGACACTTAGAAAGAAAGACATCTAAGGAGTATTTTTTTTGGATTTTTGTTTCTGATGTTTTGGAAAAAATACCTCAAAATGAAGGAAACCCGTATTTTGGATTTTGAATTTTATTGATTTTTCTTTTTTCGTATGAAAGACATTAGAAAGAAGGAAACCATTTTTGAGTTTAAAAACTTCTTTTTTTAAAAAAAAAAATTCTCTAAGGAAAGATTTATAATGAAAGAACTAAAAGAAAATATTTTTTGGATTTGAAAATTGGGGTCGGAATCGATGAGGTTTGCCTACGTATCTCACATCCGGTGAGAATCAGACCCGCGTAGTTCGATCAGATTTGACAAAACCAACTATTTTTTGAAAACCTTTCTTTTTCTTTCATTTTCTCGAAAATTCGGCAGAGTTTCAGAATTTCCTAATACGCCTACCTCTCACTCTTGTTTTCCCTTTTTTTTTCTTGTTTTTTTTTCTTTCCCTATTCTAGAAGCCGGTCAACATGCGAGCCGAAACAAATAAATGCACAAGTAGCACGTAAGATGCATCAGGATGGTCTTTTCATTTCAGGTACACCTGTCCTAGACAGACCCAACCCCTGTGTTGAGTCTCCTAAGTCAAATGCATGTGATACAAACAAACGTTCCTACTAGGGATCCGGCATGAGGCTTTGTTATACTAGGTTTAAAACATGGGTTTATTGTTCTAGACCTGGCTTGCCCGAGCGGACAACTCCAGCCGAGGGGGGCAGCGTACCGGGAATACAGAAGCTTCGCCGGCTTAGCAACTTGTCCGAACCTCGTACTAAAATGGGATAAGACTTTAGACAGAAGAGAAGTCACACGAAGTACACCCTTCTCCATGATGTAGAAGACTCAGAGAGGAAGGGTTTCGTAGCAGTTTATATATACAATTCACCAAATATCAAAGGGGTAAAACATTTAGCACATTAGGATGAAACATGTAGGAAAATCAGATAAAGCCAATCATAACAGCTATTCTAAGCTAGAATTCTTGAACCCTGAACCGAAGTTCTAGGTTCGATCCCCAGCAGAGTCGCCAGAGCTGTCACACCTCCTTTTTTACACACCACCCCGAAGGGTAGTATATAAGGGAGTTTTTCCACTTTAAGTGACATTATTCAAAATGGGATTATTTATTCATCGGAGTCACCACTTGGGATAGTGTATTTGGTGTCCCAAGTCACCAATTTATTTCGAATCCCAAATTGAGGAAAATTTCGACTTTCCTTGTGAAGTCTGCGAACCAAAAATTCTGAATAAGGAATTCTGTTAACCCGGGGAAGGTGTTAGGCACCCCCGGATTCCGTGGTTCTAGCACGGTCGCTTAAACTATTACAATTGGCTTATTATCTGATTTTAATACATGTTTAGCCTATGGTGAAATTTTAAATTATTTACCACTTTCAATTAATTTTAAAGAAGATTGAACGTCTTTTAAAACATGTCTTTGGATCGCGTCACATGAAATGCACCCGCGATCCGAAACACATTTTATTCAACGTTTTAGGATTTGGATTTGGGTCACATGAAATGCACACCCGAGTTTAGGAAGGTAGTATTATTAAATAACGCGCCTAAAGCAACTAACGCGTCGTTAACTTTGCGAGGCCATGAAAATTCACTAAATGGCACGCCTCGAATTCTAAGTATTTTTTAAAAAAGGAATAATTATACGAGGGTCACACATTTGTGATTTTATTTGGCGCGGAGCACCTCAACTTCATTTTTAAAGGATACTCAAACTAATGTTCGGGAGGCCCATGAACTATTATTTTCTATTATAGCCCACCTCCATTCTAATTAGTGGGCTTAATTGACTAACACTAAATATAATTGAAGTTCTAATTAATTAATTAGGGGGCTTACATGAGAAATGATCAATTGTTTTATTCAAGGGGCTATGCCCAGCATAAATGAGTCAGCAGCCCAACGGCCTGGATCCCATTTGAAAGGGACAGTCAGGCTTGGGCTCAAGATTAGGCCCAGACTCAGACCAAGACAATGGTTATAACTGGGCCAGCGTTTGGCCCGGTTTTTGTGTTCCGACGGATCCATACCCAAAATATGATAATGCAAAACAAATTGATACCAGCGCATAAACATGAGATTGAAAGATTTGAATAATGACACAAATTGACTAAACCAAAATCAAACTCATTTATTAACACGCCTAGGCCCAAGAGTGAGCCCAAACTCGAACAAGGATAGCTTTCAATAATGACAAGATCCTTAGCTCGAGTCCGCAATTCAACTCAAAGGCCAGCCCTTTTACGTTTCACTTTTCAATTACAGATAAATGGACAAACTATAGGTCATGACTGTTGAAACATTAAATAAATATACACTCTACTGATTTTTCTTTCAGAAGACGAACTGATTTCCTCAACTTATTGAAGAACTCTTAAAGCTGCTCCCAAACAGTTTGAGCAAAGAACACATAGGACTGATTGGCCATTGTAGAGCCATAATCCCAAAGATAGCTCTATAAACAGAAAGCTTATCACATGAAATGACCAAATAAAACACCACTTAATTGAACTTCACAAACTGCAGGTACCAATTGTTACTCTCTAACCATTTTTTGCACAAATAGCCTATATACTTAACCCAGCCAAACTGACTTGAGATCAACACTTAGAAAAAACAATGAGAGAATTAGATACAGCAGACTTCATGTTTAAACAAAATACGTGGCAGTTTAATTAACACCATCCACCTGAATGTTCTTTCCAGTCCAATTAGAACACCATAACAAAACTCTAAATCCTACACTAATCAAATAGGAACTATTACACTCAAGTTCATATCAGAATCCTATCCATCATAATAAACAGTCATTATACTAAACAAATCCAAAAAAATCATATGATATGGAAGCAATGGCATTAAGCTACAGAAACAGGACATGTTGAAGCCATTTTTCATTTCATTCTGCAAGTCGAAACTTCATACACAGCGTTAAATTCAAAAATGTGTACCTGGGAAAGTAAAAATAAGAAGAAAGGGCAGGAATCAACAGAGGTAAGACAGTATCAGCAGCAAATATTAGCTCAACCAGCAATGTAATAGTGATTTCCCAAAATTAACTTGAACCATCTCTAAAATCAACCGGGACTTCAACTTATTTCAAACCAACATAACTCGAGAATGGTTTCAGAAATTGGGAATTTGAAAGAAAATCATCCTAGAAATCAATGTAACAGTGTTTCTGCAGAAGTTTTTCAGCCTTTTCTTCTCTGTATTTTTCTTAGCTCTTCTAATTCTTTTCTCTGTTTTTTCAGCTCTTCAATTTCTCTAGGTTCTGATAGGTCTCTCCTCTCTTGAGCTGCAGGTAACATATGCCTTTATAGGCAAGTTACTAGGGTAGCCCCCAAGAGTTATGTTTTGCAAATCAGTCCTTTTTCAGCTTTTCTTTTTGCTACCTAGTCCTAATTTTATGACTTGTTTTCCAAGTTATCATCTGAAATTTAATTATAAGCCCTTGCTAGAAGCTTCTAGGGGTTTTTTAGGTGGTTAGGGAAAGATTCTCTGATTGAACTACCCCAAATACCCCTTTGAGACCCAGTTTTTACCCTCAGAACCTATCCAAAAATGGGCCAAAATATGACCCGATGACCCAAACAAATCGAATGGGCTGCTCTTCATCAATTGAATCAGAGGCAGCCCAGTCTTCAAACAAACACCTAGTTAACAGGTTTTTGTGAATTCTAAAATAGTATGCTCAGATTAATCAACCTAAAACGAATTAATAATTAATCGACCAAACTAACGAATCTAACTTAAGTGAATTAACAATACCAACTATAGTACTAACCTAACTTAACATGCTTAAGAAAATAAACTGGGAAGACACCAAAATCACACAGAGGTCGAGAAAAGGAGAGGAAGCAGAAAATAGACTATGAAGATAAAAACTAGATAAAAACAAAAAAAAACGAAGAGAAATTTACGTACTGAGACTCAAGCAAATGAGGGAAGGGGTCTGACTCTTCAATTTCCTAGGATTTTGGCCAACTATGAGGTTAATCGCGTGTTCTCGATAAGAACACATGAGTAATATCACGAATAACCCAAATCTTCAAACAAAACTTGAATCAAGAGCTTTTTGAGAATTAGGGTTCAACCCTTCGATCCAAGATTCGAAGGGTTCGGGAGTGATTTGAGGTAAGTGGAGTTGGTATTTAGAATGAGAGGAGGTAGGGGGATTTAGGGTGTCAATTTGGGGCTGTTTGGTGATGGTGCCGCCGACCTTCAGGTGGGGAAAAGGGGGCGGCGGATTTGGGGTTTCGATATTTGGGGGTTTTCAGTGAGATTCAAGGCAACCTGGTGGTGGCATGGGTATGAGGGGGAGGAGGTGATGCTTTGGTGCAATTTTGTCGTGGTTTGGGGACTCGCCGCCGCCGTAGGCGATTTCCGGTGGCGGCAGGCGGTGGTCTTAGGGCGGCGTTACAAGAGAGGAGATGGGTCTCTAATGTGAGGAGGACAAGAGAGATGGCGGGGGGGGAGGGGTCGCGTTTTGACATTTTTATATGGAGGATACCCTAGCATCAGGACCGTTAGATCATGAAACCTCGACGGTCCTGATCTGTTGCCAACGAAACGAGGTCGTTTGGGGAAAAGGGGAAGACTGGACCGGTTGCCTTATTGGATTGGGCCGGGTGAGGGGGTTTTGGACGGGTTTTTTGGGGGGTTTGGCTTTGATTTGGGCCAGCCCAAATCTGGGCTTCTTTATTAAAAGAGTCCACTTCTTTTTAATTTCTTTTCTTTTCTTTTTGATTTTCATATTTTTTGTTAAATACAAATAAAAATCGAAAAACCTGATTTAATTCCAAGACTAAACTAATTATTTTTTTTTCCAAAACTTAAGTAAGTCCTAATTTAAAGAAAACTATGAAAAATTAAAAGTTAAAAAAAAGACGTGAAATGAACTATTTTTGTGATTTTCTTTCAATTTTTGTAATATTAAATAACTAATTATCCTAAAAATATAAATCTAGGTCCTAAATGCAAATGCACTTTTTTTTAATTTTTTTTTATGAATTATGTAAATTAAATATGCACACAAAAAAAATGCAAATAAACACCACATCATGCTATTAATTCCTAAAAATCAAATAATTAAATGAAAAATCGTATTCTTAAGAATCCTGTAGGAGTAATTCACGCGAGGCAAAAATCACGTGCTCACAGGTAACATAAATAACAAAACAATATAATACAAGAAACAATTTCCATCTGCATGCTTTAACCCAATGACAACGCATAGGTACTCATCACCTCACATATACGTTATCCCCACACATAAAAGACGTAGAAAATACACCTACAAGTCATAATCCCTCAAGTCAAGGTTAACCACGACACATACCTCACTCCGCAACCAAATCAATGCTCATCCACTGCTCTTTCTCTAGAATTAGCCTCCAAACCAATCAAATCTAACCAAATATAGTTCAAATAATTCAAAATAAGCGTTAAAAACAACTCACGGGTGAAAAAGATTCAATCTTTAATGTTTTTGGAAAAAGTCAACAAAAGTTAACCCCTGACTAGCTTGGTCAAAACCCGAGATTCGGACCAAAATCCAATTAGCCATTCACCCCGAGCCTGGTTATGTAATTAGTTTCAATATCCGACCTTAGTTTGAGGTCTAAATCTCAATTTCTTTAAATCAACTATTTCTACATAAATCCATAATTTCTACCATGAAAAAGCATAGATTAAAGGTTAAAATCTATGGGTGACTATGGAAAGTAAGGAAACGAGTTGATATCCATTAACCTATGAAGTTGGGATGAAAAACCTCTTCAAAATTGTCTCTAGGCCAAGCTCAACCTTGCAAATGGTGAAAATTGACTTAATTCCTGACTTTGGGATATTTTAATCACTGGGCGTCAGGCCTTCTTCACGTTCGCGAAGGGCTTGTAGGGATCACGAAGTACAGCTCCCTAAGTGGCCTTTGCGTTCACGAGGAACGCTACGCATTCGCGATGGTCTGTCCCCTCTGGCCTTCATGTTCGCGAGCCTAGGCTCGCGTTCGCGTAGTTTAAATGACTACCTCCCCCAAGATCCCATAAACATTCGTGTTTGCGAAGGGTAAGGCCTCATGTGCTTCGTGTTCACGACTATTCCATTGCGTTCGCGAAGAAGAAATCCATCCTAGCCCCAAGTTCCCCTTCGTAATCGTGAATCACAATGGACGAGACATCAGCAATAGTGAAAAAACAGCAATTTTCTAAGTTTAAGATGGTCAGTAGCCTATCCGAAACTCACTCGAGCCCCTCGAGCTCCCAGATAAACTTGCACACAAGTGTAATAATAACATATGAACTTGCTCGGTTGATCAAAATACCGAAATAACACCTAGAACAATTAATCAGACATCAAGAAGCATGAGATTTTCAAAGAAACTAAAGAATTTCAAATTCACAACCGAGTGTTTGAACCCTATCAAATCGACTCCATTTTGCACCAAATTTTGCAGACAAGACTTAAATAGTAAAATGAACCTATACCAAGTTCCAGAACTGAAATCTGAACACGGTAGCAATAAAGTCAACCTACGGTGAAACTTTAAAATTCATTAAACATTCAAATTACTAGTTTTCAACAATTCGTATTAAATCAAGTTAGGGACTTCCGAATTCAATTCCGGGCATACGGCCAAGTCCAAAATCACGATGCGGACCCTCCTAGATTGTCAAAATATCGATCCGGGGCCGTTACACATAATGTTGGCCGTAGTCAACTCAAATCATTTTTAAAAGCTAAAATTCATGTTTCAATTTTCCACATAAAAACATTCTGAAAAAAGACACGGATTACGCACACAAACTGAGAAACACTAAACAGAGCTAAATCAAGGCCTCAGAACACTGAAATAAGTGCTAGAACTCATAACCTATCGGGTCATCACATTCTCCACCTCTAAACCAAATGTTCATTCTCCAATAGACATAGAAAGGTACCTGGACTGGTGAAAAGGTGTGGGTATCTACTCCGCATATCGAAATCGGACTCCCACATAGCTGCCTCGATTAGCTGACCTCTCCACTGTACTCTAATCCTTGTCCAATTTGACTGAGCTGAAATCTAATACATGGGACGTATGACAGTGATACTTACAGAGCATGGAAACATGGAACACCGGGTGAACTACTAATAAGCTAGGTGACAATACAAGCTTGTAGGCCACCTTTACCTACTGCCTCAAGGATCTCAAAGGGTCCGATATACCTAGGGTTCAACTTGCCCTTCTTCCCGAACCTCATCACACCTTTCATGGGTGAAACCCAGAGCAAAACCCTCTCTCCAACAATGAATGCAACATCACGAACTCTCCGATTGGCATAACTCTTCTGCCTAGGTTGTGCCGTACGAAGCTGATCCAGAATCGTCTTGACCTTTTCCAAGGCATCCTGAACCAAATCATTACCCAACAACCGAGCCTCTCCCAGCTCAAACCAACCAACTAGAGAATGACACCACCTCCCATATAAGGCCTTATAAGGAGCCATCTGAATATTCGATTAGTAGCTGTTGTTGTAGGTAAACTCCGCAAGAGGCAAAAATCGATCCCAAAAAACCCCTAAAAATCCATAACACAGACGCGAAGCATATCCTGCAATGTCTGAATGGTGCACTCGAACTGTCCGTGCGTCTGGGCGTGAAATGATGTACCCAACTCAACTCGTGTGCCTAACTCACGCTGTACAACCCTCCAGAAATGCGATGTGAACTACGTTCCCGGATCAGAAATAATGAACACCGGTACACCTTGAAGACAAACAATCTCGCGGATATAGATCTCTACTAACCAATCTGAAGAATAAGTAGATGCCACCGTAATGAAATGCGCTGACTTGGTTAACTTATCCACAATGACCCATACCGAATCAAATTTCTTCAATGTCCGTGGGAGCCCAACAACGAAATCCATGGTAATACACTCCTACTTCCACTCGGGAATCTCAAGTCTCTAAAGCAAACTGCCATGCCTCTGATGCTCGTACTTCACCTGCTGGTAATTCAAACACCAAGCCACATACGCAACTATTCTTTCTTCATTCTTCTCCAACAATAATGTTGCCTCAAATTCTGATACATCTTTGCGGCACCCGGATGAATGAAATACCGTGAACTGTGGGACTTCTCAAGAATCAACTCATGAAGCCCATCTATATTGGGCACACAAATCCGACTCTTCATTCGCAACACCCCATCATCTCGAATAGAAACCTGCTTGGCATCCCCGTGCTGCACCGTGTCCTTAAGGATAAGCAAATGGGGGTCGTCATACTGATGCTCTCTGATGCGCTCATACATAGAAGACTGAGAGACCGTGCAAGCAAGAACCCGGCTAGGCTCTGAAACATCTAACCTCACGAACTGATTGGCCAAGGCTTGAACATCTGATGCTAGCGGTCTCTCACAAGCTGGAATATATACAAGGCTACCCATACTCACAACCTTCTACTCAAGGCATCGACCACCATATTAGCCTTCCCGGGATGATACAAAATGTTAATATCATAGTCTTTAAATAGCTCTAACCACCTCCGTTACCTCAAGTTGAGATCCTTTTGCTTAAACAAGTACTGTAGACTTTGATGATCTGTGAATACCTTACATGACACGCCGTAGAGGTAATGGTTCCAAATCTTCAATGCATGGATAATGGTTGCCATCTTTAAGTAATGAACATGGTAATTCTTCTCATGAGCCTTCAACTACCCCGACGCATATGCAATCACCCTGCCATCCTGCATTAATACCGCACCAAGCCCGATACGCGATGCATCACAAAACACCGTGTCGGATCCTGAACCTGTGGGCATCACCAACACTAGGGATGTAGTAAAAGCAGTATTGCGCTTTGAAAGCTCAACTCACACTCATTGGAACACCTCAATGGGGCACCCTTCTGGGTCAATCTAATCAACGAGACTGTTATGGATGAAAACACCTCCATGAACCTACGATAATAACTCGCCAAACCTAGGAATCTCCAAATTTCTGTAGCTGAAGTAGGTCTAGGCCAGTTCTAAGCTGACTCAATCTTCTTAAGATCCACTTTAACGCCCTCGACAGATACAATATGCCCCAAAAAGGCAACTGAGTCTAACCAAAAGTCACACTTTGAAAACTTAGCATACAACTGACTATCTCTCAGAGTCTGAAGTACCATGGTAAAGACAACAAAACAATACTCACAATAGAACACTAGAAACAACAATTAGCAACAAGGAACAAACATGTAATAATGTCGTGGAGTAAGCTGAACACAGTTTAAGTCCGGTGAGACAAAATAATTAGAAGAAGTAACAACTCAATAAGACCAACCGCTTTCACACAGGATTTGTTCAAGGATTTCCCCGAGGTACTTTACCTTATAGTCACATTTCATGGGTCCCAATTCATGAACCCTAATCATTTGGAATCTTGTGCCCATATAACAATTCAAAACCGCACGGACGACTCATGTGCCAAATGAGTGACAATATCTCATATCCGCACAGATAAATCATGTGCCAACAGTAACAATGACCTATGAACGCACAGACTACTCACGTGCCAATAGAACAACTCTCACACAGAAGGCAAGTAACTGAGAGTACATGTAAATGGTCAATACCATCAGGATTCATCTTCTTAAACCGATATGGGTGATTAATTATGTATATGCTTTTGCAAGAGTTGCATCACAACTGAAGTCAACAAGTAAGAGTAGAGACAATGAATGGCACATAGGGAACAATCACCAAAAAATGTGCAATGTATAACTCACACAAGGTAGGCACACAACTACACAAATATCATCAATAACAATGCCCCCAGGCCATCAAAAGTCATCACAAATCATTCCCCGATATAGCCCACCTTGTCTCTCCATGTGCGCAACAATAAAGTAAATGCCCGCCTTGTCCCGCCACACGTGCATAATAATATTCCCGACTTGTCTCGCCACATGCGCGAACCCACATATATAGCCCACCTGTCACGCAGCATGTGCAAATAGAATTAATAACAATAGCACAGACAAATCACGTGGTCCCTATGTCCAAAAATGAGCAATGAAATCAAACCCTCGAATTTGAACCTTTCTGCCAGAGATTCCGCATTTGCGGACAAAGAAGCGCATCTGCGCTCTCGTATCTGCGAGATATTTCTCGCATTTGCGACAACAACCTAACCACGACTTAGCTTCATATCTACGCAAGGAGCGNGATATTATGTGAACTGTATAAACTACCTTCTTACACCTCCCTTCTGAGTCTTCTAAATTATTGGTGTACACGTGCGCGTAGACCACTTTTTTGTTAGAGGTCATACCAAATAGAACGAGACTGGATCAGCAACTAGGCCGGTAGACTTTCGTGCTCCCACTACATTTCCCCCACCTCGGATCGAGCTGTCCGCTCGGGTAAGCCAAGTCTAAAACACACCCCTAGGATTTTAAACCTAGAATAACATAACCTCATGCCGGATCCCTAGTATGAATGTTTGTTCGCATCACGTGCATCTGACTTTGGGGACTCAACATAGGGATTGGGTCCGTCTAGGACAGGCGTACCCGAAATTACAAGACCATCCTGATGCATCTTATGCGCTACTTGTGCATTTTATTTGATCCGGTCTTGCATGTTGACTGGCTTCTAGATAAAAGAAGAAATGAGAAAAAAATAGAGAAAGAAAATAAGAGAGTGAAATTCACCTGGTTCTCGAACTGTGTCTGATTTCACTCAAAAGGTGTTGAAAAACAGACTAACATTTTGAGATATTCCCCGCTTTTGATGAATAGCATCAACACTCTCCCTACTAGAAAGACTCTGCCTAGATGGCCCCTTTTCCTATCAGTCAAAATTCTACATTGAAGGGTAGTGATTCACAAAACTAGTAGAAACNTAATGACTACTGGTATAAAGACTTTTAAAATATCAAAAGGTGCGAATGATCTATAGCAAACTTGCTGGTCAGAAACCAGTGTAGGGAACGCGACTTACCTCTGTGGGATTGCATCGCAAACTCTAACGGACTTCCATAAAAAGATGTACTGCAACATGATTCAGGAGCTAGGAACCAAACAAGGACCTTGTATGCTTCCTGTGTGTTCCTACTTATAGCCAGACTTACAGAGTCGTATTTGGACAACAGCT
>NW_017671130.1:264503-350623 GCF_001879085.1 Nicotiana attenuata
TGGAACTGAAGTGACTGACAGCACTGTTTCTGCCGCACTGCACCACACTGTCAGCCCACTCATTCTCTAACCAAACAAAGTACTCACATCATTTCAAGTGATGTGATCAAGATGTACCAAAGGGGCTTTATACAAAAACATCACTGGAAGGGTTCTGTTTCTCATTCAAGCCTCTAGCAAAAAAATGAAAATCATTCTCTCAAGCTTGAAGAACAAGGTTGAACGCCACTACAGACCAGTTCCTAAAAGATTGATTGTTGCTGTCCTAGTTGAGTTGTAACCTTGTTATTGTACTTACTATATCTCCTAAATCGCTTACTTAGAAGCATACTGATTAGGAATTCTCTTGTAAATTCGTAAACTCGTTGAGTTTATGTTGTGACTAGATTTAGTCATAAGGAAAAGTCTTTGTAATCGTAGAGTTACAAAGTGGCTTGTGGTGACAGCACCACAAGTTAGAAAAAGCCTTTGTAACTAGGATAGTCACAAAGTGGCTTGTGGTAAAGGTACCACAAGTTAGTTGAGTAAATCCTTTGCAATCGGAAGCATTGTAAAGTATCGTGTAATAGGTAAGATTACAAGTTAGTGAAGTTAAAAGCCTACAGTGTAGGTTGTGATTTTTTGATCCCCTTGTGCGGGATTTTTCCACGTAAAAATCCTCTGCCTCATTTACTTACTGCTTTACTAAGTGCTCTCAGCAGAAACGTGTAGAGAACCAGGTACTCTACGATTTGGTGGATCCATATAAACTAACAATTGGTATCAGAGCGAGTTCCTCCTATCAGGCTTACACCTAGGAAGGATCCTCATGGTGGCTCCACTAATTTTGAAGAAGGTCAATCCATATACCACCCACCCAAGTTTGATGGAAAATACTATTGGTGGTGGAAAGCTAGAATGCATGATTTCATCATGGCTGAGGATTGTGAGCTTTGGGATGTCATCTGCGATGGTCCGTTTGTTCCAATCAAGGTACTAAAGGAATTTCCATTTTCAATAAAAAAACCAGCAAAGAATACACTGAAGCAGACAAGAAAGCGGTGGAAAAGAATTTTCGTGCCAAGAAAATTTTGGTATATGGTTTGGGCCCTAAAGAGTACGACAGAATCTCTACATGTGACACTGCTAAGGAAATATGGGAGGCTCTGCAAATAGCTTATGAGGGAACTACACCAGTAAAACAAGATAAATCTAATACTGATGATAGTTCCACGATAGCAATTGAAGGCGAGGAGATTGGATATAACTCAACTCTTTCTTTGATGGCTCAATTAGATAATGATGAAGACAATGGCAACGAAGAGGTAAGCTTCAGGGATATTCAGAAAAATCTGAAATCCTATTCTCCAAAAAAACTCATGTGCTTAGCTGATGTTTTAATTACTACCTTTTGTAGTCTTGCGGAGGATAGGGATTCCTTGATCTTAGAACTAGCAGAATCTGAACGCACTAGAGAAGACTTAGTGGCTGCAGTTACTGATCATAAGAAAACCACTGAAACCCTTAGAAAAGAAAAGAACGATTTGTTGGCAGAAATTGCAGACCAAAGGGAAACAATAGTAAAACCATCTACTTAGTCTGAACCTGGAAGTTCTGTAGGAGGAAAGGAGATAGCAAGTGAGGAATACCTTAGGCTTGAAGATGAGGTGAAAGCTTTGAGACGTAGGATGAGTGCTGAAATTGAGAAAAACGAGCTCCTTCAAGAAAATTTAGAAAAAGTAATGAATGATCTTGAAATGTCTCTAAAGTGGACCTGGTCCTCCGAAGCTACCACTGCCTTACTTACAAATGATAGTAAAAAAAGGGCAGGAAGCAGGGTTTCAAAGGGAGAAAACTTCTCTCAACCCTCATAGTAAGAGCGTCACTGTATCTGATAACTGGCCTCGTACCCAATGTGGGAACACTGGGCGCTTCAAGGAAGGTGCCCAGGCCAAGAATCAATCAGTTCAGAAAGACAAAGTGGCTGCTGAAACCGTGACTACAAAAGAGGAACCATGTTCCACTCACAAAAAATGCACATTACCTGTATGGACCAAGAGAGCTCTTATTCATCCTCTTGCTTACTACAAGGGACCCAAACTTGTTTTGGTTCCTAAAACTAACTCCTAAATCTTTTGTGCAGGGAACAGTGAAAGGAAGCGGTCAACAATGGTTCATGGATAGTGGATGTTCAAAACACATGACTGGGAACACCACGGACTTTCTTTCACTAAAAGCCCTAAAAGGAGGGAGTGTATCCTTTGGTAATGGCAAAAAGGAGTACATTCTTGGAGTTGAAAAGTTGGGAAGTCACACTCACTCTATTGAGAATGTGTACTATGTCAATGGGCTTAAGTACAGTCTCCTGAGTGTTTCTCAAATTTGTGATAAAGGAAACAAGGTGGAATTCTTGTCCAAAATATATACTGTCACTGACCTTGTGACCGGTGAAATAGTACTGGTGGCCAAAAGATACAAGAACATCTATGTTGTTGATTTCGAATCTTTACAGAATGGTGATCTGAGTTGTCTGAAGGCTGTTGACGATGATGCTGAACTTTGGCACAGAAGATTGGGGCATGCAAGCTTTTCTCTTCTGAACAAACTAATTCAGAAGGACCTGGTCCATGGTCTGCCCGTGTCACAATTCAAGACTTAAACGGTCTGTGATGCCTGTGCTAAGGAAAATATGTGAAGTCCTCCTTTAAGTCAAAAAGAGATGTGAGCACCTCAAAGCTGCTCGAGCTCCTGCATATGGATCTGTGTGGACCTATGAAGGTGCAAAGCAGAGGAGGAAAGAGATACATTTTCGTGATTGTGGATGACTATTCCAGATTCACATGGACTCTGTTTCTCAGAACAAAAGATGAAACTTTTGAGGTATTTGTGGCCTTTGTGAAGAAAATCCAGGTAAAGATGGAGTCTAGAGTTGTTTGCATCAGATCAGATCATGGAATAGAATTTGACAATGTTAAATTTGATGAATTCTGCAATGAAAATGGAATCACTCACAACTTCTCAGCTCCCAGAACTCCCCAGCAAAATGGAGTAGTAGAAAGGAAGAACAGAACTTTGGAAGAAATGGCAAGAACAATGCTGATTGACAGTGGACTTGCAAAAAATTTCTGGGCTGAAGCTGTCAACACTGCATGCTATTTAGTGAACATGTGTATGATCAGATCACTTCTGAATAAGACACCTTATGAATTGTTGAATGGAAGAAAACCCAAGCTGACTCATCTAAGAACATCTGGATGCAAATGCTATGTTCTCAACAATGGAAAGGATCAGCTTGGTAAATTCGATGCCAAGAGTGACGAAGGAATATTTCTTGGGTACTCTTCTCAAAGCAAGTCTTACAAGATATATAACAAGCGGACTCAATGTGTTGAGGAGAGTGTCCATGTTATCTTTGATGAATCTTATCCATCATGTGAGAAGAGTGCTGAGGAAGATCAAGATGGAAAACTCTTACTTGTTCCTGGTGAAGTCATTAACATGACAAACGGAAAGATAGATATGATGAGTCAAGTAAAGGAGCCAAATGAAGATAATGCTGCCTCATCATCAACAAAACCAAGCACCTCAATCACGACCACAGAAGCTGAAGAAAGGGTGGTTGATGCAGTTCAGGGAACTCCACTAGCACCTGAAAGAAGGATAGAGGAAAATCAGCCAAACATACTTCCCTCCTCTCAGAGTGAACCTCAGGCGTCTAACTGGAGACACCAAAGCTCTCACCCTATAGACAACATCATCACTCCTCTAGACTCTGGAGTACAAACCAGGTCAAGAGCCAGAAATTCACTTGCCTTCTCAGCGTTTCTCTCAAGGATAGAACCCAAAAATATCAAGGAAGCTTTGAAAGATGCAGACTGGATTACCGCCATGCAAGAAAAACTGCACCAGTTTGAGAGAAACAGGGTGTGGCACCTGGTACCCAGACCCCCAGATATAACCATTATAGGAACCAGGTGGGTGTTCAAAAACAAGCTCGATGAACATGGAATTACCACAAGAAACAAGGCAAGGCTAGTTGTCCAAGGCTACAATTAGGAGGAAGGGATTGACTATGATGAAACGTTTGCTCCAGTGGCCCGGATGGAAGCTATCAGAATTTTAATCGCTTTTGCATCTCATATGGAATTCACCTTGTTCCAAATGGGTGTCAAAAGTGCATTTTTGAATGGAATCCTTAAGGAAGAAGTCTATGTGAAGCAACCCCCAGGGTTTGAATGTCATGAGCACCCTGAATATGGGTTTAAGTTGGACAAAGCTCTGTACGGGCTAAAGCAGGCTCCTCGAGCTTGGTATGAAAGATTGCCAAAATTTCTCTTAGAAAATGGTTTTAAGAGAGGGAAAATTGACAATACTCTTTTCTTAAAGAAACGAGGAAGGAACCTGCTCATTGTTCAGGTTTATGTTGATGATATCATTTTTGGGGCAACGGCTGACTCGCTGTGTGAAGAGTTTGCAAAACTTATGGGAAGTGAATTTGAAATGAGCATGATGGGAGAATTAAACTTCTTCTTGGGTCTTCAAGTAAAACAGTCTCCAAAGGGTACTTCCATTTGTCAGCAAAAATACATCAGGGAACTTTTGAAGAGGTTTGACATGGAAGCATCGAAGGTGATAGACACTCCCATTGCAACTGCCACTCGACTGGACATGGATGAAGCTGGAACTCCTGTGAATCAAACAATGTATAGAGGCATCATTGGGTCTCTCCTCTATCTCACTGCCAGTCGACCTGATATTGTTTTCAGCATGGGGCTGTGTGCAAGGTTTCAATCAAATCCTAAGGAATCTCACTTGAAAGTTGCTTAAAGAATACCGAGATATCTCAAAGGAACGCAGGACCTGGTGCTGTATTATCCATCAGGTGACAGTTTTAATCTAATTGGATATGCTGATGCAGACTATGCAGGTTATCTTGTGGACAAAAAAGCACTTCTGGAATGGCTCACTTCTTAGGCTCATGTCTTATCTCTTGGGGTACAAGGAAGCAAAATTCAGTGGCTCTTTCAACAGTTGAAGCTGAATATGTAGCTGCAGCATCCTGCTGTGCTCAGCTTCTATGGATCAAGCAACAACTGGAGGATTTTGGAGTTCTCACTGAGAGTGTGCGTCTCCTATGTGACAACACCAGTGCACTCAACATGGCGAAGAATCCAGTTCAACATAAAAGGACCAAACATATTGATGTGAGGCATCATTTTCTTAGAGATAATGTGGAGAAAGGGTTGATATGCATGAAGTTCTGCAACACAGAAGATCAAATTGCAGACATTTTCACCAAGGCACTAAGTAGGGAACAGTTTGAAAGAAACAGAGTAAAGCTGGGACTGTTGAAGCCAAATTAAGAACCTGTTTCCTCTTAGCTGGCTAGCATTCTTAAGAAATAATTAGTTCAAAGTGTTTTCTAGTCCTTGTCTAACTCACTTCAATACCGTTGCAGGTAGACACGCATGATAAGCATAGACGCAGTAGATGCAGTACATGGCTGATAAAAGAGGATTAATTCTTTTCAAAAAAAGGGGGCTTGAAGAAAATGTTTTTCAAGAACCAGGTTCTTGTACTAAAGGTTAGTAGTTCTGTGCATCCTTTAATACACGTCTTAAAAGGTACAAAATACAACTGCCATATCATCAACTTTTCAGATCCGGATGTCACGTCCCTTCAATTCAAAACGTTCCATCTCCCTCTGAAACATCACAATTCTCCACGCCCAACCGCCGTTTCAGAACCGGTGCCTATTCTTCTCCTTCATAATTATCCTCTCTGTTTAAAAACCCCTCTCTTCTTCCCTTCTTAACCATAAGCCCTATTCTAAATTCACCCAAAAGGAAAGGATCATCACACCACCTCTCCCAATGGCTGAGAAAACTTCCGATCTCTCTGCCTCATCAGTAACCACCTCTGACCCGTCTATGGAACCTCTCGCCGTCTCTGAGTCTCTGTCACCCTCTATCACTCTTACTGCTCCAGTCACACCTTCCCTAGTTTCCCAATCTCTTCCCAACTCAGAAACCCTTGACACTACTGTTCCGTTCTCTCCGTCGTCTGTTGCCCACACCAGTCAAACCCTAAGTGGAGAACAAGGTCAAAATACTGAGTTCACAAAAGGCTCCGCCATCGTTGCAGTCGACTCCATGGTTGTGGAAGCACCGGTTGAAGAAGAAAAGACTGTGTTTGTGGTATCCGCTGATGGGGTATTGCATAAGGTCATTTCCCAGAAACACGAGTCACAAAGTGTAAGGGAAGAAGGGGCCATTATGGCAATTGAAGGAAATGCAGTAGCATACACTACTGGGGCTTCACATGGGGAACCTGATCCCTCTCATGAGGATCCAGGTCAGGAGTCTCATCCCCAGGACAGTGCTGTTCCTGCATTTGATGTTGTGCCCCTAGAAATTCAAGGACAAGAAATGATATATAGTGATGAAGAAGACCTGGACAACGTGGCCCTTGACACATTCATAAGCAAGCGAAGGGTTGTTTCCACCCCTGAGTCTGAAATCAAGCGCCCCACTACCAGGCTTCAAGTAAAAGTGGCCTACGATTCTGCACTCCAAAAGAGCAAGAAAAGTAGTAAGAAGAAAAGAAGAAAGTTGGTGAAGGATGGTGTACCTGTAGGTGATGAAGCTATCCTTGTTGTTGAGGTGGAAGAAGGAACTCCTGAGGAACCCGGTTCCCTTATAAGGCGGTCCTCAAAAAAGGCTGAGTCTGTTTCTATGGAGAAAGGGTCTACTTCTAAGTCTAAGATGAAGAAGGTAGTGAGTGATGAGTATATTCTTGTCAAGTCCAAAGGAAAAGGTAAAGTCAGTGGAGAAAAGCATAGGAAACGCAAGTATGAAACAGTTAAAGAACCTAGTCCTGGAAAGAAAGCACGACGTGAGGTCTGCCTTGGCTCTAAGCGCTTAAGGCATCAGAAAGTTCTGCTGGGTCGTACGTTTGACCCAACAATCTCAGAAATGGCCGGAATGCGCCAAATCCTGGAAATGGTGGAATTTCAACAGTGGACGCATCTTTTCTACGTTGATGCTCCTAAAGTGTATGAGGAGGAGGTACAGAGTTTCTTCGCCAGTCTGTTTCCAGTCGATACTGACCATGTTTGTGCTTTGGTCAATGGTGTGGACATTGTCTTTGACGTGCAAGTGCTTGGAGAAATTTTGCAAGTTCCTACAGTTGGAGTGACGAGTGTCCGAGATGTTTGCCAGTACAACTTCCAAAATGCGGTGGTGAAAGATAATTCCAATCAGAAAGGGGACCAGATCCATAAGAAAGCACTGCTTCCTGTCTACAAGTTGTTGTTTGAGCTGGTTAACAAAGTCCTATTGCCTCGAGCAGAAAGGCGATCTGTAACTTCAAAATCTGATTTATTCTTAATGGAGAAATTGGACGGTTTCAACCCTGTGAGTCTGCCTGCCATAATGATTGAGCACATGCAGAAGGTGGCTGATTTCAAGGATAGCAATCACGGGCTTCCCTATGGATTCTTGCTCACGCGAGTGTTCAAACACTTTGAGGTTCCTTTGGGAACAGGTAAAGTAGGGACCCGTAAGCAAACATTCTCACAAACAACCAGAACAGTGCAGCTGAGGAAATACGTCGATTGAAGGCCAGAAATGCTATCCTGGAAGGCCAACAAGCTCGAGCGGTTCCCATGTCGAATGTTGAGGTGATCCGTTTGACCCAAGAAAATGCTGACCTCAGGGCGCACTTTGAGAACCTGAAGGCTGAACTGCTCAACGAGCAAAAGTCAGGCAACGCCTGAAAAGACCTTGTTCTCCGGACACTTGCTGCAACTTCCAAGCCTTTTCCTCCTAGTGCCCCCTAAGATTCCCTTCAGTGACCAGTTTTCTGGATTTTTTTTGTTTGTTCCTTGTTGATGGTTGGTGGATTTTTTTGTTTTTTTTTATGTGTGGTTGGGATGTACTACTACTACTACTGCTCCTGTGATCAAGTCCACTGCTACCTCTTCCTTTTTTCAAAGGAAGAGGCATATTAAAAAATTATTAATATGAATCCTCTTTTATTTTGTCTAGCACTTTCTATTTGTGTTCTATTCTTTCTCATGATTGTGTGCAAATATGTGGCATGAGTTAGCTTAGCTGGACTTCTTTGTGCTGATTATTCTTTTTAATGATGCCAAAAGGGGGAAAAAGAAAGCCAGCCTAATATAGATCTCAGGGGGAACCACATCGGGGAACTGGTTCTATTGAACATGAAAGAGTAAGGCATCGTCTCAGGGGGAACTCTTGAAATTCTTTTTATTGCCCAAGTCTGCCTTTATAATTGTTAAGTTTGTCATCATCAAAAAGGGGGAAATTGATAGATCTTAAACACTCTTGCCTTATGTTTTGATGATCTAACAAACTTGCTGCTCAGAACCAGTTAGGGAACCTGACTTACTTTGGATTGCTGCAAACTCTAACGGACTCCAATAAAAGATGAACTGCTACAGATTCAGGAGCTAGGAACCAAACAAGGACCTGATGCTCCTGTGGTTCCTATATAGCAGTACAGAGTCATTTGGACACAGCTGGAACTGAAGTGACTGACAGCACTGTTTCTGCCGCACTGCACCACACTGTCAGCCCACTCATTCTCTAACCAAACAAAGTACTCACATCATTTCAAGTGATGTGATCAAGATGTACCAAAGGGGCTTTATACAAAAACATCACTGGAAGGGTTCTGTTTCTCATTCAAGCCTCTAGCAAAAAATAGAAAATCATTCTCTCAAGCTTGAAGAACAAGGTTGAACGCCACTACGAACCAGTTCCTAAAAGATTGATTGTTGCTGTCCTAGTTGAGTTGTAACCTTGTTATTGTACTTACTATATCTCCTAAATCGCTTACTTAGAAGCATACTGATTAGGAATTCTCTTGTAAATTCGTAAACTCTTTGAGTTTATGTTGTGACTAGATTTAGTCATAAGGAAAAGTCTTTGTAATCGTAGAGTTACAAAGTGGCTTGTGGTGACAGCACCACAAGTTAGAAAAAGCCTTTGTAACTAGGATAGTCACAAAGTGGCTTGTGGTAAAGGTACCACAAGTTAGTTGAATAAATCCTTTGCAATCGGAAGCATTGTAAAGTGGCTTGTAATAGGTAAGATTAGAAGTTAGTGAAGTTAAAAGCCTACATCGTAGGTCATGGTTTTTTGATCCCCTTATGCGGGATTTTCCATGTAAAAATCCTCTGTCTCATTTACTTACTGCTTTACTAAGTGCTCTCAGCAGAAACTTGTAGAGAACCAGGTACTCTATGATTTGGTGGATCCATACAAACTAACACCTTTCAAACCTGAAGAAGAACCCAACTAAAAGTTTCAGGGAATATGCCATTAAATGGAGAGAGCAAGCTGCTAAAGTTAAGCCACCCATGGATAACCACGAGCTAATCATTGTGTAACGACCCGACTAGTCGTTTTGCTTTTTAGCACCCCGTTCCCCTAAATTAGACTTCCTGCGCTTGCCTTAGCTAATTTACAACCTGCGGGGATGGTTGGTTCGGGATTTGGAGGAGTTTGGGTTGAAATAAGCACACTTGATTCTTTAAGATTTTCTTAAAAGGCTAAGTTTGACTTTGGTCAACATTTTTAGTAAACGGACCCGGACTCGTGATTTGACGGTCCCGGAGGGTATGTAGGAAAATATAGGACCTGGGCGTATGCCCGGAATCGGATTCCGAGATCCCTAGTCCGAGTAATGAATTTTTATTAAAAATTGTTAAAACTGAAATTCTAAGGATTTAATGAAATTGATAATGCTTGATCATATTGGTATCGGGCCCGTATGTCAATTCCGGAGCCCGGTACAGGTCTAAGATAACATTTAAGACTTGCAGGCAAAATTTGGTCTCAATCCGAGTAGTTTAAGCACGTTTCGGCACGTTAGAAGTGAATTAAGAACTTGAAGTTCATAAGTTTGAATCAATTGGTTTTTGGCGGTGATTCTTAGATTTAGCGTTGTTTCGGGCATTCTGAAGGTTCGAGCGAGTCCGTTTCATGATTTCAAACTTGTCGGTATGTTTGGGCGGGGCCCAGGAGCCCCGAGCGTCAATCGGACGAGGCTCAAGTGAAGTTGGAAAATTTGAGAAGGGCTGAAGCTTCAGTTGCTGTCATAATCGCACCTGCGGTTGGTCAGCCGCAGGTGCGAGACCGCAGAAGCGGTCGTACCCTCGCAGATGCGGCCCAGGGCTGGCCAGGCCAAATCGCAGAAGCAGCTCCTTAGCCGCAGAAGCAGCTGCGCAGAAGCGACTTCAAGACCATAGAAGCGGTCCCAGCTCGCTTGGTAAATCTCGCAGATGCGCCCTTCTTGTCGCAAAAATGGGACCGCAGATGCGAAAATCGCTGAAGCAGTGAGCTTCATTTAATACGGGTTCTAAGCTAGTTTTGCCATTTTTCTCTCCACCATTGGGCGATTTTGGAGCTTTTGAAAGAAGACTTCCACCTAGCATCTTGAGGTAAGCTTATCTTATCTATTCCTAGTTTAATACTTGTGTCTTAGGTAGATTAACACACTAAGATTAAGGTAAAATCATGGGGTTAGAGCAAAACCTAGGGTTTAACAAAACTTAGATTTTTCCACGAAAGGTGGTCATGAAACGAAGTAGAAATCATATATTATTGACCCTTAGGTTACAAAGAACAACTTTCTTCGAAAAATTTCGGAATCCGGGTACGTGGGCCCGGGGTCGGATTTTAGGAAACTTGTGCTTGAGGTTGGGAAATTTGCTTCACTAGTTAGAATGCGATCTTGTGAGCTTGAATTGACTAGTTCCTACCCCATTTAATTAGATTTGGATCGTTCGGCTCCTAATTGAGAGTTCGGGCTCGTTCTTGGTATTAGAAGTGCGCTTTGGAGCGAGGTGAGTCTCCTTTCTAACCTTGTAAGAGGGAATTGTCCCCATAGGAATAATAATTGTATAATTTGCCACTAAATGCGGGGGCTACGTACGCGCTAGGTGACGAGAGTCCGTGCGTAGCTACTATCATGTTAATTGTCCGGGTAGTTTAGGACCCGTATCATGCTATTTTTGTAAGTGTTATATGCCTTCTTGCTTATGTGATCATTTAGGATATGTTAGAGAATTGGAACTGAACATAAGTGAACATATGTATTGTTGAACACTTGTATGAGTTTAATTGAATATAAATGTGCCTTCTTGTATGTTCCTGTTGATAATTGTTATTCATGGATCGGGCCGAACGCCTTGGTAGAAATAGATGCATCTATGGTTCGCGCCATTCGACCCTCTGGCAGTGCACAGTTCCTTTTCTGTTGAATCGGGCCGTCGCCCTCGGCATAATGTGCGCATGATATCTATGTGAATTATTATTGATGACTTGCCTGCTAAATGGCTTGAAATGTAAATGGTTTACTGTGCTATTATAATGACATGACTTAGAGATTCTTATTACAACTGTTATATAATTGTGACCTTCATGCCTGGCATAACATCATATTATTTTATTTGGCCCTAGTAGGTATCAAGTCGACCTCTCGTCTCTACTTCTTCGAGATTAGACGGGATACTTACTGGGTGCATATTGTTTATGTACTCATACTACGCTTCTGTACTTAATTGTACAGGCTCTGAGGCAGGTACATCTGGCTACCAGACCGGTGCGCATCCCTGATCTTAGCCCGAGACTTCCACGATGAGCTGCTTTCCTTCCTGTGACGATCAGCAGCTTGATGGGGTTTCTCTTACTTTTGGACTGTCTATTCTGTTTCAGACAGTAGGATAGGTCTATTATTTTGTGTATTCTACTAGTTGCCCATAGCTTGTGACACCAGGTCTTGGCACACACATTAGTAGACAATTCTTTTGGGGGTTGTGTAACTATTATTGAATATTGCTTATCATCATATGATTAAAATCGCAAAATTTAAGACGTGTTGTAACTGTTTTGGGTAAGTAAAATAAGAATTCACTAATAATTCCGCGTTGGCTTTCCTAACAACGGTGTTGGGCACCATCACGACCTGAGGTGAAATTGGGTCGTGACAATGTGGTATCAGAGCACTAGGTTCAAGTAGGTCTCACAAGTCATGGGCAAACCTAATAGAGTCTTGCGGATCGGTATGGAGACGTCTGTATTTATCTTCGAGAGGCTATAGGGTATTAGGAAACTACTCTTTATTCATTTCCTATCGTGCAGTGGATGGTACACTAAATTTCTCCCTCCTATTCTCTCACAGATGGTGAGGACGCGCGTGGCAGATGTTCCCGACCCGGGAGGCGCTGCTCCCCCCATTGCTAGAGGCCGAGGTAGAGGCCGGGGGAGGGCATCGACCCGAGGTAGGAGACGAGGGCATCCTAGAGCTGTTCCAGTAGCACCACCAGTAGATCCTGTAGGAGAGCCTATTACTGAGGAGCAGGGCGAGGTGCCCGCAGCCGAGCCTACCCCGGCGGACTTTATAACAGCACCGAGTTTCTAGGAGGTCATGGGTCGTATGTTGCGGTTCATGGACACCATGACTCGAGCTTGTTTATTTCCGGCAGATCCAGCTACATCACAGGCAGGAGGGGGAGCACAAACCCCTACTGCTCAGGCTCATGGTCATGCAGCTGCAGTGTATCAGACTCCGGGTGCACTACCCGCGGATGGGGCTCAGCCAGTTGCTGGAATGGTGCCCGAGCCAAACCCGCTGCGGATGGTGACCTGCAGAAGCTGTTGGATAGATGGACTAGACTTCACCCTCCTGTCTTCGGGGGTGAGCATCATGAGGATGCTCAGGATTTCATTGATAGGTGCAGGGACAGATTGCACAACATGAGGATATTGGAGTCGCATGGGGTTGGCTTCACCACTTTTCAGCTAGAGGGTAGGGCCCGTAGATGGTGGCAGTCTTATGTTCTTGGCAGACCCGCCGGTTCTCCTCCTATCACTTGGGGTCAGTTCACGCAGCTATTTTTGGACAGGTATATTCCACCCTTTGAGAGGGAAGAGCTACTGTACCAGTTTGAGCAGCATGAGCAGGGTCAAATGTCCGTGACCGATTATGAGGCGAGGTTTTCAGAGTTATCCCGCCATGCATTGATGATACTTCCTACTGACGCAAAGAGGGTGCGGAGACTTGTTGCAGGGTTGCATTCTGGCATCAGGGCCAACATGGCCCGATAGGTGGAGATGAGGACTCCTTATCAGTTGGTAGTAGGGATTGCTCGGAGGATTGAGGGCTACCGTCTGAGGGGTAGGGAGCAGATGCAGCAGGATAAGCGGGCTAGATTCTCCGGAGAGTTCAGAGGTGCCCCGGCCAGGGGCAGAGGTCAGTTTGGGAGGGGACAGCCCTGCAGGCCCCCATATTCAGCACCACCACCTGCTCGGGGTGCTCCGGCGCGCTCCTATTTCAGCGCCATACCAAAGAGTTTTTACCGCCCACCATCCATTCAGGGTTCCTTCGGTGGGTATTCAGGTCCTCAGGGTTTTTCTGATTCCTATTTCAGTGCTATGCTGGAGAGTTCATACCGTCTACCGGCTATCCAGGCTTCTTCCAGTGGGTCTACAGGCCATCAGGGTCAGCCATCAGGGCAGCAGGTCGCCGCACCACGAGGTTGTTTCGAGTGCGAAGACCTTGGTCATATGAGGAGATACTGCCCCAGGCTTCGAGACAAGGCAGTACAGCAGGGTCAGCAGCCTATGATTTCAGCACCGGCTGCCCCGCCACCTAGAGGCGGAGGGCAGATTGGTAGGGGCCATTCTAGAGGAGGAGGCTAGACAGGGAGAGGTCAGCCAACTACTGCTCAGTCAGGTGGAGGCCATCCAGCCGACGCTCCAGCCAGATTCTATGCTCTTCCGACAGACCAGATGCATTGGCCTCAGATGCCGTTATCACAGGTATTATTTTCGTTTGCGGTAGAGATACTTCGGTACTATTTGATCCAGGGTCCACCTATTCATATGTATCATCTCTGTTTGCTCGTTTTCTGGTTATTGCTCCTGAGCCCTTGGGCACTCTTGTTCATGTGTCCACTCCTGTGGGCGATTCCGTGGTTGTGGATCGGATCTACCGGTCCTGGGTGGTCACCTTCTGTGGCTTCGAGACTAGAGCAGATCTCCTGTTGCTTGATATGATTGATTTTGAGGTCATTCTGGGCATGGATTGGTTATCCCCATACCACGCCGTCCTTGATTGCCATGCCAAGACTATTACATTAGCGATGCCAGGGTTGTCAGGGTTGGAGTGGAAGGGTTCCACAGTTGACACATCTAGTCGGGTTATCTCTTTCCTGAAGGCTTGGCATATGGTTGAGAAGGGGTGTTTGGCTTATCTAGCTTATGTTCGGGACACCATAGCAGAGTCTCCGGTGATTGATTCAGTTCCAGTAGTCCGGGAGTTCGCCGATGTGTTTCCTTCTGATCTTCCTGGTATGCCACCGGATCGCGATATTGATTTCTGTATTGATTTGGTTCCAGGCACCCAGCCTATATCTATTCCACCGTACTGTATGGCTCCGAAAGAGTTGAAGGAGTTGAAGGAGCAGCTTGAGGAGTTGCTAGCAAAGGGGTTTGTTAGGCCCAGTGTATCACCTTGGGGTGCACCAGTGTTATTTGTGAAGAAGAAGGATGGGACTATGCGGATGTGCATTGACTACTGATAAATTAGGATTTTAACATGATTATACCCCTACTTGCTACTGCTTTTGTTATGAATTACCACAAAATAATCCCAAAATCCTTACAAGTTGCGCTTGACAGCAGGTTTGAACGACAAGATGACAAACGTCAAAGATCGGCTCAAAACGGAGTGAAACCTGCCAAGTGTCAAAGACCAATTGAAGTGGGGAACAAGAAGACCTAGCGCGGACCGCACTGTTTTGCCACGCGGCCGCGCTAGGAGATTCAGAGACTGGTTCATTCAAGGGCAATCTGCGCGGTCCGCGTAGATGAGATTCAGAGAGATGGTGTTTTTGCCAAAGTACTGCCACGCGGCCGCGCTCCATTTACGCGGTCCGCGCCCGTCCTGAAACGCGGCCGCGCTCCATTTCTGCGCGGTCCGCGGTCCCAACTTCAGAGAACAGAGTTCAAGAGTCCAAGAGCCAGCGCGGTCGCGCTCCCTTTTTGCGCGGTCCGCGCCTACCCCGCAGGGGCATTTTTGTCCAGATTTTTTAGCTCAGTATAAATAGATCTTTTGGACATTTTTAGGTTATGTTTTAGCGGCTGAACGAGAGCTGCGCTCGTGAGAAGTATTTTGTAGCCTATTTTGGCAATTTTACTCTTGAATATCATAGATTTTAAGTAGTAATCAATTATTATGTTCATTTCTTCATCTATTTCTACTGTTTCTACTTTAATTATGTCTAGCNGGCACAGACTTGGGTTAAAAGAGTGCCGTTGGATAAGGGTGAAGGTTGAGTTCAGGAAAGGCTTCGCACGGCTCAGTCCAGACAGAAGAGCTATGCGGATCAGAAGGCGCGTGATGTATCATTCATGGTTGGCGAGAAGGTCCTCTTGAAAGTCTCGCCAATGAAGGGTATTATGAGGTTCGGGAAGAAGGGCAAGTTGAGCCCAAGGTTCATTGTCCCATTTGAGGTGTTGAGGCGAGTTGGGGAGGTTGCTTACGAGCTTGCTCTACCCCCCAGCTTATCGGGAGTTCATCCAGTTTTCCACGTGTCCATGCTCCGGAGGTATCATGCCGACTTGTCCCATATGTTGGACTTCAGTACTATTCAGCTGGATAAGAGCTTGGGTTATGAGGAGGAGCCAGTTGCCATTGTTGATAGACAGGATCGCCAGTTAAGATCCAAGAGGATTTCAGCGGTGAAGGTCCAGTGTAAGGGCCAACCAGTCGAGAAGGCGACCTAGGAGTCCGAGGAGGACATGCGGAGCAGACATCCACAATTATTCAGCACCTCAGGTAATTTTCTATATCTGTTCGAGGACGAACGTTTGTTTAAGAGGTGGAGAATGTAACGACCTGACCGGTCGTTTTACTTTTTAGAACCCCGTTCCCCTAAATAAAACTTTCCGTGCTTGCTTTAGCTACTTTACGATTGGTTCGGGATTTGGAAGAGTTTGGGCTGAAATAGTCTCATTTGATTCTTTAAGATTTTCTTGAAAAGCTAAGTTTGACTTTGGTCAATATTTCTAGCAAACGGACCCGGATCTGTGTTGGACGGTCCCGGAGGGTCCATAGGAAAAAATGGGACCTGCGCATATGCCCGAATCAAATTCCGAGGTCCCTAGCCCGAGTAATGAATTTTTATTGAAAATTGTTAAAACTAAAATTCTAAGGATTTAAAGAAACTAATAATGAGTGATCACATCGGTATCGAGCTCGTATGTTGGTTCCGAGGCCCAGTACAGGTCCAGTATATCATTTAAGACGTTCCCTCAAAATTTGGTGTCAATTCGAGTAGTCTAAGTGTGTTCCGGCTCGTTGGAAGTTAATTAAGAACTTGAAGTACATAGGTTTGATTCAATTGGTTTTAGGGGGTGATTCTTAGATTTAGCGTTGTTTCGGGCGATTTGAAGGTTCGACCAAGTCCGTTTCATGATTTCAAACTTGTCGGTACGTTCGGGCGGGGCCCGGGAGCCCCGAGCATCAATTGGACGAGGCTCGAGTGAAGTTAGAAAATTTGAGAAGTGCTGAAGCCTTCAGTTGCTGTCATAACCGCACCTGTGGTTGGCCAGCCGCAGGTGCGAGACCGCAGAAGCGGTCGTAACCTCGCAGATGCGGCCTAGGGCGGGCCAGGCCAAACCGCAGAAGCGGCCCCTTAACCGCAGAAGCGGCTGCGCAGATGCGGCTTCAAGACCGCAGAAGCGGTCCCAACCTGTTTAGCCAATTCCGCAGATGCGGCCTCCCTCTCGCAGATACGGAAACTGCTGAAGCAGTGAGCTTCATTTAATACGAGCTCTAGCCATTTTTGACCATTTGGCACAAGGGTATTGAGCGATTTTGGAGCCCTTGAGAAGGGATTTCCGCATAGCATCGTGAGGTAAGTTCATCCCCCTTATTTCTAAGTTTAATACTCGAGTTTTGGGTAGATTAACACCTAAAGATTTGGAGAAATCAAGGGGTTAGAGCAAGACCTAGGGTTTTAATAAAACTTAGATTTTACCACGAAATTGGTTATGAAACGAAGTAGAAATCATATATTATTGATCCTTAGGTTACAAGGAACAACTATCTTCGAAAAATATCGGGATCCGGGCACGTGGGCCCGGGGTCGGATTTTAGGAAACTTGTGTTTAAGGTTGGGGAATTTCTTTAATAGTTAGAATGCGATCCTGCAAGCTTGTATTGACTAGTTCCTACCTCATTTAACTAGTTTTGGATCGTTCGGCTCCAAATTGAGAGTTCGGGCTCGTTCTTGGTATTAGAAGTGCACTTTGGAGCGAAGTGAGTCTCCTTTCTAACCTTGTAACAGGGAATTGTCTCCATAGGAGTAATAAGTGTATAATTTGCCACTAAATGCGGGGGCTACGTACACTAGGTGACGAGAGTCCATGCGTAGCTACTATCATGTTAATTGTTCGGGTAGTTTAGGACCCGTATCATGCTATATTTGTAAGTGTTGTATGTCTTCTTGCTAATGTGATCATTTAGGATATGCTAGAGAATTGGAAATGAACATAAGTGAGCATAGGTGTTGTTGAACACTTGTATGAGTTTAATTAAGTATAAATGTGCCTTCTTGTATGTTCCTGTTGATAATTGTTATTTGTGGATCGGGCCGATCGCCTCGGTAGAAATAGATGCATCTATGGTTCGCGTCATTCGACCCTCTGGCAGTGCACAGTTTCTTTTCTGTTGGATCGGGCCGTCGACCTCGGCATGATGTGCGCATGATATCTATGTGGATTATTATAGATGACTTGTCTGTTAAATGGTTCGAATTGTAACTGGCTAACCGTGATATTAGAACTTCATGACTTAGAAATTCTTATTGCAACTGTTATATAATTGTGACCTTCATGCTTAGTATAACATCGTTTCATATTATTTGACCCTAGTAGGTATCAAGTCGACCTCTCATCTCTACTTCTTCGAGATTAGACGGGATACTTACTGGGTGCATATTATTTATGTACTCATACTACGCTTATGTACTTAATTGTACAGGCTCTGAGGCAGGTACATCTGGCTATCAGACCGGTGCGCATCACTGATCTTAGTCCGAGACTTCCACGATGAGCTGCTTTCCCTTCCTGTGCCGATCAGTAGCTGATGGAGTTTCTCTTATATTTTTGGCTGTCTATTTTGTTTCAGACAGTAGGATAGATCTGTTGTTTTGTATATTCTACTAGTTGCCCATAGCTTGTGACACCAGGTCTTGGCACACACTTAGTAGACAGTTCTTCTTTTGGGGTTGTATAATTATTTCTAAATGTTGATTTTTATCGCATGCTTTAACTTCTATTTAAGAAAATGTCCCAATTATTTTGGCAAGTAAAATGAGAATTTTATTAATATTTTCGCTTTGGCTTGCCCGACAACGGTGTTGGGCGCCATCACGACTTGAGGTGAAATTGGGTCGTGACACCCCATGGCCATGATAGTAAGGTGTATAAGGTGTATTTAATGTGAGTAGTATTGTAAGTAATTTAAGATAATTCTTAATTATATGGATAATCGGGTAATTATTTAGTGGAAGATTAACAATTAATTAAGATGATTGGTGGTTATTTTTTGGATAAGGATATCATCCTTAACGTGGCAGCAAACCACCCAAATATACATATGACTCTTAAGTCATTATTGAGAGGTGGCAAGACAAAAGACTAAGGATATGTGGTTAAGCCACCACATAAGGTGGGGCCCACATAAATTATAACAAGATATATCTCTAACCAAGAGACATCATATGTTACGTTTGGGCTAATGACAACTTTAACTTTAGGCATATATTAAATGATAAGATCTTCAAGAATTCACCGTATGGGCATCTCTACTTTAAGCATATGTCAAATGCCAAATTATTGATCTTCAAGGATTCAACGTGAGATTTCATGGCATCTGATTTCATAGCACCTTCAACAGTTCAAAACCTGAGATTTGCAATTATAAGGGAGTACCGTGCAATCTTTCATAAGAATATCATACGGATTGTTTCCTACTCCGATCTTGCAGTTACGTGTTGTCGCAATTGATGTGTGTTAAATGGATTGTCAAAAGAATCGGCTCAGGTATGTTAAGGCTATCCCTTCTTTCCTTTTGGCATGATCCATATGATACAAAAGAAACAAGAAAATGCACAACTTCCATAAATGACTCTATTCATAGAAGTATTAGAAGTCCATATGTTCTTGAATCCCTATATGTCTTATTATTCCATCGTCTGTTCATTGGTCTCAGAAAATACGTAAAATGATTTTATGATATTAATCAGAGGCATAACGGTCTTATGACATTCCGAAAGATTTTATTGACGTACTTCTCATGCATTGCATTCATTTACATTGACCCATGACCAGATGGCATTATATACGCGTATATATGTATATGGAATATGGGAAAAGGTTACAGCGTTATATACGCACCACCACCTGATCAGCTGGTATACGTTGATGATTTTGCCCACAGTGGCCGAGATGATATGATGGGATGCCCTCAGAGGCTTGATGATATTATGAACACATGTACTATGCACGACATGATATTCATACGCATATGCATGACACTATAAGTATTTCATGACATACAGAGTTGTCCAGACTTACAGGTTGAGTCATGTACTCTATATTTCTTCCATGTCTTTTATGTACTTATTTATGTTCCTTACATACTCAGTACATTATTCGTACTGACGTCCATTTTGCCTGGGGACGCGGTGTTTCATGCCCGTAGGTCCCGATAGACAGGTCGAGAGTCCTCTACGTAGGCTATCAGCTCAACGGAAGATGTTGGTGCGCTCCATTTGCTTCGGAGTTTCTTGTTTGGTCAGTATGATTTAGACGCGTATTGTTTGGTATGGCGGGGCCCTGTCCCGGCCTTTATGATAAGTATGTACTCTTAGAGGCATGTAGACAGATGTCATGTATACGGATGTTTGTATGGTCTTGCCGGCCTATATTTCGAGTTTACAAATGATCATGTTGGCCTTATAGGCCCGTATGTCACATGTATAATTTTTTTTATCAGGTTGGGTCGTCCTATATTGAGTATTTCCCCTATGTCTATTCTGGCTAGCCCATGACGGCCCGTTGGACCCATTTGCCAATGAAAGTACAATAAGAAAGATATGTTATGTTGGTACTCGGTTGAGTAAGGTATTGGGTGCCCGTTGCGGCCCATCGGTTTGGGTCGTGACATTTATTCCCTTTCTTGGGGACTACGACTACGTTTGCTAACCATTCGGGATATTTTACTTCCCGGATGGATCCTATTTTGAGAAGTTTGGTTACCTCTTCCTTGATGAATGCATGCTTTACCTCGGACTGTGGCCTTCTCTTTTGCTTTACCGGTCTGAACTTTGGGTCCAAGCTCAATCGATGAGTGGTAATCTCCAGTGGGATCCCTGTCATGTCAAGGTGGGACCAAGCAAAACAATCCATATTTTTAATAAGGAATTTAATGAGTTTTTCTCTGAGCTCGGGAGTTAACCTCATGCCCAGGTATACCTTTCGATCGGGCAGATGCTCGATCAGTATGACTTGTTCCAGCCCTTCAACCGTTGACTTCGTGGAATCGAAATAATCGGGGATTACGAAGGTTCGAGGTATCATATAATCATCATCCTTGATAATTTCTTGCTTTTCCGATCTGGTCGAGGTCGGCGACTGTGGTTGCTATTTGACTTCCTGCTTTTTTGATTCTGGTCCCTTTGTTGATGTTAGTGCTGATACTAGTATTACCTCATCAATTGCAAACATCTCTTTGGCTGCTGGTTGTTCGCCGTACACCGTTTTGATTCCTTCCGGTGTTGGGAATTTCAAGACTTGATGAAGCGTTGAAGGTACTGCCCTCATATTATGGATCCAAGGTCTTCTGAGTAGGCATTGTACCTCATATCACCTTCGATTACATGGAACTTCATTTCCTGGATAGTTCCGACCACGTTTACTGGCAAAATGATTTCCCATTTTGTGGTTTCACTCGCCATGTTGAAGCCGTTGAGTACTCGAGCTGCAGACATGACTTGGTCCTGGAGGTCGAGTTGCTCTACGACCCTCGATCTAATAATGTTTGCCGAGCTACCTGGATCAACCAACACACGTTTAACTTGAATTTTATTCATAAGGATAGATATTACATGTGCATCGTTGTGAGGTTTTTCGATCCCTTCTGCACCTCATCTTTGAAAGATAAGGTATCTTCTGGTAAGTAGTCCCGGGTACGCTTCTCCCTTGTGATTGTAACTTTGGTGCGTTCAAATATTGGGCCTTGAGGAATATCGACCCCACCAACGATCATATGAATCACTTGTTACGGTTCCTCCTATTCGTTTTTCCTGTTTGCATCCCTGTCTCTGAAATGATTTTTTAGCTCGGTCACTCAAGAACTCTCGAAGATGACCTTCGTTGAATAAACGAGTTATGTCCTCCCTCAATTGCCTGCAGTCTTCGGTTCTGTGACCATGGGTTCTATGGTATTTGCATATTTGATTAGGGTTTCTTTGAGCCGGGTCGGACTGTAGGGGTCTAGGCCATCTAGTATCGTTGATCTGTCTAATGGTTGATACAATACCTGATGCATCAATGCTGAAGTTTTATTCTGATAACCGTGGCGCTTCCTTTGTCTCAACATGTTTATCGAAGCCACTCTTACTCATGAGCCCTCAGGAGTTTTGTCCTCGATCATTCCTTCGATCGTTCCGAACGGTATTATGTCCTAGTCCACTATTTCTAGGATCTGCGTTGTATGGTTGGTACCGACGTCTGTTTGATCGGGGCTCTCTGTCGATGTCTCTTTGAATCTTGTCTTCGGATCTATTCGGATAAACGGAACCGGAAGGGGCTCCCAACTGATCATCCTCGACTCTGATCTTTGAGTGGTATCAGTTATCTACATCGACTCAGGTCACAACTGGATATTCAGTCAAATTCTATTTAAGTTGTCGTGATGCTATTGAACTTCACTCGTTCAAATCTTAGGTGAAGGCTTGGACACCCCAATCATCGGTGACCGGGGCAGGTCCATGCGTTCTATCTGGAACCGAGATACGAATTCCCTTAGCATTTCGTTGTCCTTTTGTCTCACTTCGAAGAGGTCCGATTTCCTAGTCGCGACCTTTATAGCCCTAGTGTTTGCCTTTACGGACGAATTAGCAAGCATGGTGAAGGAATCGATGGAATTGGGCAGCAAATTATGGCACTATATCATTGCCCCCTTCGATAGAGTTTCTCCAAAAAAATTCAACAAAAAAGATTCAATTTCACCATCTTCTAAGTCATTTCCTTTTATTGCGCATGTATAAGAAGTGACATGCTCATTAGGATCAGTGGTTCCATTATACTTGGGAATTTCTAGCATGCGGAATTTCTTCGGAATGCGCTTCGGAGCCGCACTTGGTGGGAAAGGCTTCTGTACGAACTTCTTCGAATCCAAACCCTTTAAAATCGGGGGTGCCCCCGGTATATGATCAACCCGTGAGTTGTATGTTTCTATCTTTATATCGTTAGCCTCAATTTTCTGTTCTCCCGATTCGATCCGTTTAGTGAGCTCCTAGAGCATTTTCATGATGGCGGGGTCAGTTCCAGATCAGTTATCGTTCGATTTTTCTGGTATAGGCTCGACCCTGTGAATAACTTCCGGTAATGCATCGAGTTCGATTCTGCTTGGTGTTCGATTCTAATTTTGGAGTTGCGCTATCGTAGCTTGCTGAGTCTGAAACATTTCAAATATCATTCGAAGGCTAATCCCGCCTTCTTCACCACTCTGTGCATTCTGATCAGCTGCTCGGGCGTCTCTGCGGACGTTATTTTGAGGGTCGGCGCCTAAATTCCATGAATCGCAACACGAGAATTTACATCGACTGGATATACGGAATGTGGTCCATCGGGATTGATTGGAGGTACTCCATTTCCCGGGGCGACTATGTGCCCGTTCTCGCCATGAAGACCAAGGCCGGTGTCTGTGTGAGTGGGCACTGCTTGAGAGTTTGGCATGTTGATTCCTGAAATCAAAGACACCTACGAGATCAAGTGTAAAAGCATTGTGTATTATGAGGATAATAATAGGAAATCACTGTTATCCTTAGCCCCAGGTGGGCGCCAAACTGTTTACCCTTAAAATTGGATAATAATTAAACTTATAATGTGGTTTTAAGGATACGTGATTTCACCTAATACCAATTGATAAACGTAAAGATAAGAGAAGCAAATTAGGAATAATATAAAGCAAACCAGCATTTGGACAGAGCCCTCGAGCTCGGATACCCTCGAGCTAGTTATGTAAGAGCAGTTAAAATGCAACAAGCTGATAAACAAGAGAATGGAAACTAAAGAACATTATATTGCTTTGATCTATGTGCATGTAAGGTCTACATATGATAGGGACTCCTCTTTATATAGTAGAAGAGTACTAATTATGATATAATTCTAATTTACAGAAGTAAATCCCATGATTAGCCTAAACAACCGCCCTTGATCTGATATGTTCCGGGATTTTCGCCGTGATCTCCGACCGGTTACAGATATCTCGCCTTTCCATTATTGCGCTTCGTTCGAAGTCTGTCGTATATGGTCTCGATTGTTGTTGGCCTCGATCTCGATGAGCACCTTGATTCTCGAGCTTGATACTTTATCTTCGTGTTCTGACCTGATCCATTACGAGATCGACCCCTGACGTGATTCCCTAGTCTCGATTAAACGGCAAAGTCGGGCAAGCCCTATTTTAATCGTATACAATGTGAATTAGTAGTACATGGATAAGAGTATTTAAAGCTAAAAATTAAATTTATGCCCCGATATTAGGCAATCCACGCATCATCAATCCATGTATCAATCCTTGCATAGCAGTTCGTACATTATTAATTACCACAGAAAAATTGCATTATTGTCTACCGCATGATTAAAGACTAAAAGATTCACGCATTATAATCCTCGTATAACAATGAAAGTGCATAAATTTTTTATGTAGCTAACGTACAACGATGGATAAATTATCGTAATAAACTTGATAGAGTGACCTAAAAATAAAAGTAGGATGATGTAATTGGTTAAACTATAATGATAATATAAAATTATCTTCAAACCGCGTATATAACAAAAATACTCGGGGTGTATTTGGTATGAAAGAATTTTCAATTTTTCTTTGTTCGCTTTGCTTGAATTTTTTGAAAAACATTTCTCTAATGAATCCAATTTCAGGAAACCGACTCCGTACCAAGAGGAGGGAAAAACTCTCTTTCAACTCTCCTCACCCCATCCCCACTCCTAAAATCTACTGTCGGCGCTGCAGCCCCTCGACCTACCACCCCACCCATCATCCCTACCTTGCCAAACCCCGACCACTCCCACCCATCCCCCACCCCCGATCTTGGCCAACTCTTGCCCAACCCCCAACTGCACCCAGGCACCCCTGCCACCGGTTCCCCTTCACCCTCGACCCACCACCCTCTCATTCCTTCTTCGGCCCTAGACCAAGTCTTTCCCCCGCCTCCGGCCCATCGTGCCCCGTCCCCGGACCACCGACTTCAACCTCCGACCCCAAACTTCGACCAGTCCCCTCGACTCTCCACCCATGACCCTCGACCCCTGATCTTGGAACTCGACCGCTGACTCTTGACCCTTGATCCAGAACCCGAACATTGACCACCGACTCCCGTGGGTCCCGGCCCGGAACATTGACCCCGACTCCCAATCCTGATCCCCCCTCCCCCGAGCCATCCCACCCACATGTCCTCTGTAGTGATTGCCTAAATTATTTATAAATGCTCTTGGGACAATATAATTTGTTCACTAATCAAACATCATAAAATAAGTAAAAAAACACTTATTTTCCAGAAAAATATTTTCATTCGTACCAAATACACCCTTAATCATGGTTAGTGATGATAAGACTAACGCACTATAATATATTCATCTGTGCGTGCCAATTATACAAAAGGGAAAAGGAAACTCCCTTTGACCATTCCATTTTTTGATAACCTGGTGACTAAGGAACACAACAACATAGGAATTACTGCTAACTTTTTGTTGATTTGCCTCGGTGTTGCCTGGATGTTCATCCAAGTGTGGAGAAAAAAAGATGAAGAATAAAAAAGGACCAAAAACTGGCCTCTCATTTGATCAGCTGTCAAACAGTTTGTGAATTATGACCAGATGCATACATATATGTCAAATATTCAGTCAACAAGTGTCTTCTTCCCAATGCCGTTCACGATTACTTAGATGGCTCTTCCAACTATCATTGCACACGTTGTCACAAGGTAAACTAATTTAGTACTCGGTTTGTTACATTTTAAGTGATCTTGTTCGACTGGAGACGAAATTTAAGAAATAAATTATATGAAGTTTTTACAACTTATAGTTAAAAAAGTCATAACATTTATTTATAAGATTTTTGAACTTCATGGGCTTAAATATCTTTTATGTGACTAGAATCTTTTCATTAAAAATAAAATGAAATTTTTTTAAAAAGTTCAAGTTAAATTTTTTCAATTTAGAAAGCAATCATTCCTTTTTCAATCGACTAAGAAGAAAATAGCAGCACATAAACCGAAAAAAGGAATTATCCCAAGGTTTTTTCCCTTTTCCCTTTTATTGTTTGATAAGTTTCTCATCATTATCCGTTCAATTCTCATCTCTGTCATTTTCTATAAGTCCTCTGTATAGCCCGACTGAATGGCTGTAAAGGATTTACCATAAAGCAATTAGTCTAATTAATCATTAGTCCAAGTATGTGGGAGAAGACAGAGAGATTTTTTGGGCGTCATTCATGCACAATCAAGAACCTATTTTCTCTGCCTAAGTTATTGCCTGTTTGGCCAAGCTTCTTTTTGGCCAAAGGTGCTTTTTTTTTGCCAAATGCACTTTTGGCCAAAAATTGAGGTGTTTGGTCAAGCTTTTGGAAGGAAAAAAAGTGCTTTTGAGGAGAAGCAGAAAAAAGTAGCTTCTCTCCAAAAGCACTTTTTTGAGAAGCACTTTTGAGAAAAATACACTTAGAAGCAGTTTTTTAAAGCTTGGCCAAACACTAATTGCTGCTCAGAAGTGCTTTTCAAACTAATTAGCCAAACACAAACTGCTTCTCACCAAAAGTACTTTTGAAAAAAGAACTTTTGAAGAAAAGCACTTCTCAAAATAAGCTGATTTTTGCAGCTTGGCCAAACGGGCTATTAGTCTTCTCTCTTTCTGCTTGAAAATGATTGTTCTTGGTTTGGTTTTGGGTGAAGTATTCCAAATATTCCTGATTGAGGTTTGGCCTGGAGATGGCATCTTTAATGTGGATGGTGAGCTTTAGAGGAAACAAAGAAAGACAGCTAGCTTTGAGTTCACAATAATCTAAGATATTTTAGACTAAAGTTCTGTATTATTCTATACGCAATAGAATGTGGGATAAGTGTACATGTATTGGGAATACATGGACGATAGTATCTAAAGCTAAAAATGACACAAATTAGACAATCCCTACATCAATCCGTGAATTATGATTATTCATCGCATAGCAATTCTTGCATTATTATTCATCGCATAATATTTCGCGCATTATGATTCACCTCATAAAAGTTTCTAGCTTAGAATCCCCGCATATTAGATTGTAAACCAAAATACCTCTAACAATATTCTAAGTCAAGCATATATCTTTCATTAAGGGATCTTTAGATAAGTAGTCGGCTGGATTCTCTGTTTACTTTTCCTAATTATTATACGTAGATTATACATAAATTATAAACGATTATATATGAATTATAAATATTATATATTTGCTAGTTATTTTTAGTTTAAATGGTTAGGAGGACGGTTATTTAGGTTAATTCTTCTCGAGAAGTATACATGTTTGTAGGCCATTAGCTACTAGGCTACAAAATGAGGCTAGTCTTCTTGGTTGGTTTCAAAGTAAACAGGCCAGCCCAAAAGCCTGTACATAACTAGAACAGATGCCTCTTGAGAATTTTACCTAGGGATGTCAAATTTGGCCCAAGCCTAAGTGATCCACCCAACCCGCCCAAGGTTGGGCTGATTATTGACCCGCTCATTTATTGAACTCAACCCATCTTGACCCACCTCTTTTAACTCATTTAAAGTTGGATTGATTTTTAATCCAAATAGATTCATGAGTAACTTTGCCAAAATACCTGAGAAATAAATTTGTTTTTTGTTTGATATGTTATATATGACCATAACAAAACAAAAAAGTCTTATTTAGTAATTATACAATTCATAAGAAAACATCATATATTAACTAAAAA
The DNA here is from genome assembly GCF_001879085.1 of Nicotiana attenuata. Taxonomy (NCBI): domain Eukaryota; kingdom Viridiplantae; phylum Streptophyta; class Magnoliopsida; order Solanales; family Solanaceae; genus Nicotiana; species Nicotiana attenuata. Next base: position 291,793 of record NW_017671130.1, read on the forward strand.
TTGATAAGAGCTGGGCGGGTTGGGTTATGACCCATAATTTAGCCAATCTTGACCCAACTCATCTTAGCCCAAGTAACTTTTGGCCCGCCCAATTATTAACTCAACCCATTTTGCCCGCCAAAAATCGACCAAACCCGCCCATTTGACGCCCCTAATTTTACCCAACACAAGTCTGTTGGAGGAAAAGATCACTCTTCAATAACAAATAAAGAGGATAAAGAAATGCCAAGTCACCAAAAGCTAAGGTCCATTTTGAATTCAGGGGAAGCAATTATTATCCAACCAAAAATACTTACCCAAAACTCAGCTACGGACATTACATTTCAAAGCAACTCTCTTTAACTTAGTAACACAAAAATGAGCACCTTTACAAATCCTGCAACTTTGTTACATCCAAAAATCACCATAACCAAAACTCATCACACAAAATACAACACATTACCCAAAATCCAAGCAAACTTATCAGCTGATGAAGAAAAAATTTCGTGCAGGCGAAAACTTGTCACGACATTTGTAGCCACTTCATTGACACTAGGCCTACAATCAACCCCATTAGCATTAGCTGAAAATTGGGGCGTTCGATCATTTTTAAGAGAACATTTCTTCGAGCCCGGGTTATCCCCTGAAGATGCAGTAGCACGAATTCGTCAAACAGCAGATGGACTACATAGCATTAAGGAAATGTTGGAAACCATGTCATGGAGGTATGTCTTGTTTTACATTCGTCTTAAATCAGCTTATCTTAAGCAGGATATGAAGAATGCCTTGTCCAGGGTGCCTGAAAGCCGAAAAGAGGCTTTTGTTAAAACTGCTAATGAGCTGACTGATAACATGGCTGAGGTACTGTCCTATTTCCTTATCATAGAAAATTTTCAAGACTGGTATGAGTATTTATATGTATTTTCCTTCTTTTTTTTCAGTTTGATTACTATATTCGAACTCCAAAGGTATACGAATCTCGTGTATTTTATGAGAAGACACTGAAATCAATTGATGAATTGGTGGCATTACTTGCATAATATCAAGAGTTTGCACATCAGAGGTGAGTGAATGGTACGAAAATCGCGTTGGATTAGCAAATGTAATGAGACTGCTTCAGTAAGTGGTGAAGAAATATTGAAATTATATACAATAGCAGTTGAAATAGTCTCATTTCATGTTCATTAGTTTGTTCAGAAAAGGAAAAGGAAAAGGTTCCTTTGGCTTTCTTCAATTAGCAAATTGAAGGCTATGAGTATATAATTTGGATGGCCATTTCTGAAACCATCTATATTGTAAATAACAGTTTCTGCTTATTGAAATGTGGATTGTTCTTAAGATTTTGAAGATGAATACTCATGTTAACAGACGCGAATCCAGGATTTAAATTCTGTGGGTTCAGCTTTTAAGATTTTTTCAACATTGAACCCGCTATATTTTTAAAGTTACGAGCTCATATCCACTATTTTTGTAATTTTATTAAATTTTTACTCCACGTCGAAAGTTATGGGTTCAGTTGAACCCGTTGCTAACACACTTCATCCGCCCCTGCTCCTGTATATTTCCGAGTATTACAAAACATAGCAGAAAACAGGAAATCTTTTCATTTTTGAATATTCATGGGGATAAATGACATCTTGACACAAGTTTCATGTTGTGAAAAGTACAATGTAATGCAACTCATGAAACTAACAATTCAAAACACAATACACACAAACAGAATCACAAAGGCTAGCAATTGCAAATGTAGCCAGTTTTTTTTAACAATTTAGCGCCTGGATAGCGCGATAGCTGACAAAATAATAAGGAGAACAAGCAACGCCATTGCACCAAAAGATCCAATGAGAGATCCAGCAGAACGCTGGCAGAAATCTGTATACTGTTGACATATCGAAAACCAGTTAGTTGAAGTATTCCCATTATGTGCTAAATACACAATCGCGGCTGCTGCTGATGCTCCAGATGTGATAAAAACCAGCATTATCTTCAAATTCAAAAGTATAAAAAATATCAGCACAATTTCATAAGCTTGCAATAAGTTTAAATACGAAGTAACTATATGTTTATATAGTAAAAATTTAATACATTACCGCGTCTAGAAAAATGAGCAAAACTCTGCTCTTTCCTGCTCTTCTTCTGATAATATGAAAGATAGAAATAGGGATAGAAAGAGCAAGATATCCACAAGTTATAGCATTCACAATGACAAAGAACCTTTACCACAAAACAAAAATAATGAGTTAGTTAACATTTCAATACAATCTAACAACACCAACAACAACAAGAACCCTCTATAATCCCACCAATGGGGTTTGGGGAGGGTAGTGTGTACGCAAACCTTACCCCTACCAGTGGAGTCTGAGGAGGGTAGTGTGTACGCAAACCTTACCCCTACCAGTGGAGTCTGAGCAGGGTAGTGTGTACACAAACCTTACCCCTACTAGTGAGGTCCGGGGAGGGTAGTGTGTACGCAAACCTTACCCCTAGAGAGGCTGTTTCCGATAGACCATCGGGCCTCGACATCCCGCCGTCCAAGAACTCCCCACCTTGCTCTTGGGGTGACTCGAACTCACAACCTCTTGGTTGGAAGTCGAGTGTGCTCACCACTAGAGCAACCCACTCTTGTCAAATACAATCTAACAACAATTTTTTTTTTTTTTTTTTTTTTTTTTGAAGTGATATGTTGGGATTTGCTTACTTAAACGCGTCGATATCATCATATTGAGCCTCAAAATTTACAGTCTGTGTACTAAAGGAAAGTGCTTGATCTGCAGTACCCATTGCCACAACACTTCCTAAGGCTCCAACAAGTGCAGCAATACGTAAAACAAGATCAAATACAGATATTCCTCTGTTAACTCCATGAACTTTGGCTTTTGATGCATCTCCAGCTTCAATTGATGTGACCTTCATTTTTATTTTCCCTTTTAACTCAAATCAAATTTACTGTTGTGATTTGTATGTTAAGCCTGTTATGATATTAAGTGTGACCGTGTATTTATACTGATTTGTGAACCAAAACATGCAGCTAATTAAACCAATAAGAACTGATTAGAGTGGATATTAGGTAATGGTGACATATAATTAATTGTTCATTTGCTTCTCTAATCAATCAAATTTAAGGTACATCTATATGGTTAAATATACGATAATCCTAAAAGTAGCTAAGATTTGCATTTGATATTTTATTACCTGCTCTACTTTCTCCATAACATGTACTTCAAATCATATTTTTTCAAGAAAATATATTCATGCAAGAAACTGCTACATTCTTTGTACTAATATATTTATTCCTTTTTTTCCTTTTTGAAGTTGACAAGCCTAGTATTGATCATGCACTAGGTCAAATAATAATCTACTCATAATAAAGTATGGTCCTGAGTAACCAGCGGCGGAGCCACATAGACAAAAGGGTGATCAGTTGAACACTATTCATCAAAAAATTATATTTTATATATGGAAAAAATATATTGCATATGTTGGGAAAAATTACGTGTTATACATATATAGTAAATTTGGAACACCCTTAACCTAATTCCTGACTTCATTATTATAATTAACCATAATATTTTGCTTTTGTCTGTCAATATTTTTTTTTGTAGATTGTTAGGTAGCTAATGCCAATGCTTTAGGTAGCGGAGAGCTGAGTTCTTCTTCATCAATTTAAGTTAATTTCAAGTGGTTTTTTGGATTAGGCACAAAGTTGTACTTGAACATAAGAATACTAGAAATGTGAGAATCAAGTACGAGGCATATTCTTTATAATACGAGAAAGTTTAGTGATTGATAATCATAATCTAGGCTTACTATTTAATTAACGATGAGAAAGAAAGCAACGAAAGAGTTCATGGAGTAGGTTAAATCTAACTAATTTCTAGTTGTTAACCTTTTGTTTTCATTTCTTTTTCTTAGGCTGCCTTTGATTCGTTGGCATTTATTTTATGCACTCCTACACAAATTTATTTCGCTACTATGTTGCACAGATTCCTTTATCGGCACATATCAGAAGTCAGATACAAGTATTTACAAGTATTCTGTATGAGTACGTCAAGTTCTTTTGCTAATTCTTAGGGTTGTTTGGTAGGCGGACTAAATTATTCCGGGGATTATAATCTCAAGAATAATTTATACCATATAGGAGGTGGAATAAAATAATCTCAAGTTTGATGGGATTAGATGGGATAAGATGGTATATCCTAGATTAAGTCTGGGGTTAAATTTATACCGTATTTGTTGGAGGTATAAACTTATCCCACGCCAACCAAACACGGTATAAATTTAATCCTACATCTTATCCCACCTTATCCCTCGTACCAAACGACTTATTTTGAAGGATTCACAAAATGCTCTTATCACACCCGTCTAATACAAGTACGTCAAGGTAAATGAAGGATCCACATAGGGGTGGTAAACGGGTGGGTCGGGTCGAACATGGGTGGATAAAAAACGGATAAATTATCCGGTCCGACCCATATTTAATACGGATAAAATACGGGTTAGCTGGCGGATAATATGGATATCCATATTATCCATGGCTTATTGAATATGATCACTTTTGGGAGAATTCCTAGTCTCCCAAGCTTGAGGAACTCTCAATTTGGGCAAGTGCACAGATAGCCATTCTCAGATATGCTATTTAGAGATTAGGTAGTACGTAGTATTTATTTTTGTCCTGAAATTTTAAACTAAAAATCTTAACTTCAGGACAATCCATGACATTTTATAACGATCCGACCGGTCGTTTTGAGAATTAACGCCCCAATCCCCTATTAACTGCTTCCCCCGTATCTTTTTCTGCTAATGTGACTTGTCGGGATGATTCATTTTGAGTTCCAGAGTGTTTTGGGACACTTAGTCCCTAAATGAGAACTTAAGTTTTAGAATTTGGATAGTAGTCAGAACAGTATGAAGACAGCTCCGGAATGGAGTTCTGTTGATTCCGCTAGCTCCGTTGGGTGATTTTGGGCTTAGGGGCGTGTTTGAATTGTGTTTTGGAGGTCCGTAGCTCATTTAGGCTTGAAATGGAGAAAGTTGAATTTTTGGAGTTTTGGGCCGGTAGTGGAATTTTTGATATCAGGGTCGGAATCCGATTCCGAAAGTTGGAGTAGGTCCGTAGTGTTGAATATGACTTGTGTGCAAAATTTGGGGTCAATCAGACGTGGTTTGGTTGGTTTCGGCATCGGTTGTAGAATTTTGAAGTTTCAAGTTCATTAGGTTTGGATTGGAGGCTGAATTGTGTTTTTAACATTGTTTGATATGATTTTAGGGCTCGACTAAGTTCGTATGGTGTTTTAGGATTGATTGGTATGTTTGGTTGAGGTCCCGGGGGCCTCGGGTGTGTTTCGGATGCTCAACGGGTGAAAACTTGGACTTAGGGGATTTTCTGGTGTGCTGGTTCTGGTGTTTTCGCACCTGCAGTAGGGAATCGCAGGTGCGGGGCCGCATATGCGGACGACCAAGCGCAAAAGCGAATTTTTGGGAGAAAGCCTGGGGTCGCAGATGCGAGGGGAATTTCGCATCTGCGATGCCCGCAAGTGCGAGTGAAGGAACACAGAGCAGTCTGGGACCGCAGAAGCGGACGAGGATCCGCAGGTGCGCACACGCAGGTACGAGCTCTTGATCGCAGAAGCGGAAAAGGTGCATTAAGTGTAAAGCCGCACCTACGATGGGAATTCCGCAGGTACATGACTGCAGATGCGGTCCTGGGATCGCAGAAGCGGAAATCGCTGGGTAGAACAAGAGATTTTTGAGGTTTGAAATTCATATCACAAAATTCAATTTGGAGCTCGGTGGAAGGCGATTTTTCGAGAGATTTTGAAGGAGAGCTATTGGGTAACTAATCCTAACTCGATTTTGATCATATTACCTTAATCTATTGTTGTATTCTTCATCTAGTTAGATGATTTGAGTGAGGAAGTTGGGGGGAAAGTTCTCCAACCAAAAATCTGACATTTGAGTGGGATTTAGGCATCGGATTTGGATGATTTTTGCTCGAGTGATCTCGTGAGTGAATGGGCGTTGATAATTTGTGACTTTTACCCGATTTCGAGACGTGGGCTCAGGGAGGATTTCTGGGCGCTTTTCTATTTTCTCGATTTAGCTTTGATTTCATCAGCTAAATTAGTTGCTTGTAGCTATATTTACGTTATGCAATTGATTTGAATAGATTTGGGCCACTCGGAGTTGGATACTCGTGGCAAGAGCGTGATTTCGAATTGATTTGAGCTTGGTTCGAGGTAAGTGACTTGCCTAACCTTGTGTGGGGGGAACTCCCCTTAGGATTTGGTACTGTTTGATATATGAGCTCCGTGTACGTGAGGTGACGAGTGCGTACACGGGCTATTTATTGAAAAACCTCATTTTCATTAAGTAAAAATCTGTTTTCCTGTAATTGAGCAACACTAGTATATGTAACTATCCTGTTTAGCTTAGGAAAGCATACCTGCATGAGTTGCATATTTAACTGCCTATCTGAACTCTGTGCAGCATGCTTAGTGAAAATTACCTGTCTTCTTTGATATGAACATAGTCTAAACTGTAGAATTCCTTGTTGAAATTGTCATCTATGTTGATTGAGTTGCATATTTACTTTGGGACTATAGAACGGTATTCCGGTAGATCCCCCTGCTTATTTTTTTTGGGACTACGGAATGGTATCCCGGTAGATCCCCCTGCACATTTACGTTTGGGACTACGGAACGGTATTCCGGTAGATCCCCCTACACATTTACGTTTGGGACTACGGGATGGTATCCCGGTAGATCGCCTGTTGTTATCTCTGTGTACTGAGCTGTTGTTTTCTATGATTTCATTCTCGTTAAATTTTAGTATCTATCCTTACTGCGATATTTCATTCTAAAATATTTTGTTATATATGTACCAGCAGGGCCCTGACCTGATCTCGTCACTATTCGACCGAGGTTAGGCTTGGCACTTATTGGGTACCGTTGTAGTGTACTCATGCCCTTTTCCTGCACTTGTTTTTCGTGTGCAGATCCAGGTACCTCCTTCCAGTCACATTACCGGTAAGGCGAGACGACTGTAGAGACTTCGAGGTATATCTGCAGCGTCCGCAGACCTAGGAGCCCCTATCTACTCTTCCTCAAGTTAAAGACTTCTTGTATTTTCTTCTTGTGTTAGACTCTGGAGTATGGGAGTATTGTGTCCTTCTTTAGCTTGTGACTTATGACATTCCGAGTTTTGGGAGAGCTATAAATACTGTTCGGAAGTGATTATTGTATATGCCAAGCGGCATCGCATTTCCTTGTTTAAAATTTACTTTTAGTTGATAGATTTCATGTTTTGTTCCTTTATCCGCAAATGTTAGGCTTACCTAGTCATAGAAACTAGGTGCCGTCACGACAGGTTCGGGGAGGGAGAACTAAGGTCGTGACATATTTTTGTCCTGAAAAATTAAAATTCAGGACGCACTGGCTAGTTCCTAAATAGCAGCCCTTTAGATTGGCTACCGGTTTCCCAATTTGAGGATTTAAAATTATAAAAGTTAAACTCATTTTTCATCCATTGGTTATCCATTTTCCAAGTGGATAATATGGTTCTTATCCATATTTAATCCGTTTTTTAAAAAGTTTATTATCCAACCCATTTTGTAATGAATAGGATAACTGTTTTCTTTTAACCATTTTATCACCACTTGATCTGCATAAAATAACTTAACTCTACCGCGTGCTCTCTAATTGTATGTAATATTGGATGGATTGAGAGGGTAAAATCCAGTAAAAATGGTGTGGGGTAGCCACTATTTGAGGTGGTATTTATTTTTTATCCAGCAATTCTAATGTTGAGCAAAAATAGTCACTACTCTATTAAAATTAGTATAAAAGACAGTGTTACCCTTTCTTCTATTTCTTTTCTGTCCATATTCTCTTCCTTGTCAGTCTCTCCTTCTCTCTTTTCTCCTGAAATCGTAAGATTTAATACACTGAAGAACGCGCTATGATGGAAGACCTGAGACAACCACCATATGTGGATATTGCAGAAGATCCCAAATGCGAACAAGCAACGCAGTACCAAGTCTTTCCAATTAATTAATATTTGTTGACAATTTAACAAGATAATTATAATGAAGGTAGTAACCCAGTTTTGCTAAGTTCGGCAAAATTTGTGACCAATTGAACGACACAGACAACTTTTGCCAATTCAACGGAACGTCTAATTAAACAATTTGTATAACTTATGCCCGCCCGTGATAACGTGTGAACAAGAAGTTTACCATGTGTCAAAACTTTGTGATCAAGTCCTGAAGTTAAGTTCAATAGTTAAGGACACAAGTTCAAAAGTTAAGGACATGCAATCCTTAACTTACAGTTACAAGTTCTAAAGTTAAGGACAGGCAGTCCTTAACTTATAGTTACAAGCTCAAAAGTTAAGGATAATAGGTCCTGAACTTACAGTTACAAGTTCAAAAGTTAAGGACAATAGGTCCTTAACTTTGATTTCCAAGTTCAAAAGTTAAGGACAGACAGTCCTTAACTTACAGTTACACGTTCAAAAGTTAAGGACAAGCAATTCTTAACTTACAGTTACAAGTTCAAAAGTTAAGGACAATAGGTCCTTAACTTTGATTTCCAAGTTCAAAAGTTAAGGACAGACAGTCCTTAACTTACAGTTACACACTTACAGTTACACGTTCAAAAGTTAAGGACAAGTTACAAGTTCAAAAGTTAAGGACAAGTAGGTCCTTAACTTTGACTTACAAGTTCAAAAGTTAAGGATGCTTGGTCTTGAAGTTTGAGTTCCAAGTTCAAAAGTTAAGGACATGTAGCCTTGAAGTCCTGAACTTAGAGTTCCAAGTTCAAAAGTTAAGGACATGTAGTCCTGAAGTCCTGAACTTAGAGTTACAGGTTAAAAAGTTAAGGACATGTAGTCTTGAAGTCCTGAACTTAGAGTTTCAAGTTCAAAAGTTAAGGACATGTAGTCCTGAAGTCCTGAAGCTAAGGACATGAGCAGAAGGATATTTTCGTCCGGGCAGTTAAAGTTTATTAAACCAGTGGCTAAAGACTAAAGACAATTAAAAAAATGGCTTTAAAATAAAGACAGGAGCTGTTAGTTGCTATTTGTGCACATCGCCCTAAAATCCACTGAGAGGGTAAAGAAAAAGAAGGCCTATACTATAAAGGAAATTTTAATTCGTAATACTTTCACCCAAATAGATTTACATTTACAAATAAGCTGAAAATCGTGCATGTAATATTTTAGTTTATTCCGCATCAACTTGAGTAGCCAATTGGACCAAGCCCGGTCCAGTTATTCCACCAAAAGTGTATATAATTAGTTTCACTTCGAATATCCCAAAGCAAATTAGGTTCAACATATTCTCTTGCTTGCAACACCTTTCTCCAAGTGTGAGATTGCCCGGCCTTGAATTCGAGCAATATAGAATCTTTTGGTAAGGAGCACACTTACCTCTTTAGTGGTCTAGAGCGAGTTCAAATTAGTCGGCCAATAAAATTCAGATACTGAAATTTTTAAAAAATATATTGATCTACATCAATTTCAAGATGAAAAGGATATACATTTGCCCCTTACTAGAATTTTCATTAAACCTTATTATTACTAAGAAGAGGTCTAGAACGCTTTGAATGTGATCAAGAATGATGCAATGAGCAAGAAAATGAAAGGCAGTGTTTACCTCAAAAATACGAGTAACAATTAAATTTGATTTGTGGTTTTAAAATGTGATTTAGTTCAATACCAATTAATAATCAAGAAATATAAAGTATAGATGAAAGAAACGAATGAATCAAACCAGTGTTACCAAACAATATTTGCCTCGAGCTTAGTGACCTCGAGATGAACCAAGAAAAATAAAGTAAGAATAGTAAAGAGAAAAGACAAGTCTGATGAACAATGAGCCAGAAAAGTAAGATAGTATATTCTTTGTCAATGATTAGATGATGTTTACAATTGATTGGGGTCCCCTTTATATAAAGGGGAACCATAAATAAGGTACATTTCCATTTACAGAAAGGAATCTTATTGGGACAACTGTCTAACCGCCTAGTACGGAATCGTACAATTCTATTCCGGAATTTGCGCCATGATACTGGGGACGTGGCAGGAATCTCGCTCATTCTGTTGGAAATCCATAACGGCGTTATTTCGGGGTCGAGCATACTTGGCTTCGGTATTCCTCGTACTTCGATCCTCGGACATTGCATCCTATCTTCGAGCTCGAGTCTGGTCCATCGAGCTCGAACTCGATCTTGCCTGAACTCGGTCTTAAGACGACCCCTCAAGCCCATAGATCGAAAGCATATAATTTTGACCGTATACAGATATTCCCCACGTTTCTTAGAGTAGGTCGATAAGAAACGATTAGATCTTTGATGCTCCGACACTTTGATCCTGATGTCAATCTCGTGATGTCAGCGGCTGAAGTGACTGAAAGATCGCTTCCGTGCAGTTCCCAAAGTCATTAATTGGGGACGGCTGACGATCAGCTATTTGGATTCCCCAATACGCTTAAGCGACTTCTATAAATAGGCCAACTTTACAATTTTGCAAACTTTACTTCTCAAATCGTTTTCAAAATCTCATTAGCTCCTTCAACCTTTTTGAGTTCACCCCTCTCTCAATTTTTTCTCACTTCATCATCCCCCTTTTCTCTTCTCTAGAATTTCCCAACCATAATGGCTAAAACATCTAAATCTGCTCCCCAAAAAGAAAAAAACCTCTTCATCATCGCGGCCGGCCAAAAGTAAAACGGTAGTGCCACCTCGTATTAAGGAGTGTATTCCCTCGCCGTGTGAAATAACATCAGATTTCAAAATCGAAAAACCTGTGTCGACACCAGGCCGATATGAGCCCATGTCCCGATAGATCTGTTTGATAACCAAAGATGAGCTCCAGCAGGTGAAAAAGGATTGCAACTGGGAGAACAAAGATGTAGTGATCCCTTCCCCTGAAGAGGACATCACTACTCATAAAGTTGGGTACTTAAGCGTGTACACCTACCCATTCACGCAGGTCCCTGCCGATCCAGCTCCGGGTCCCATTGATCCAGTTATTCTTGATTTTTGCCAACAATACCAAGTGACGCTTGGCCAGATCTATCTTTCATTCTGGCGCATCGTCAATCTGATCAGATTCTTCTCGAGCCAGGTCGAGAGAATGCCTTTTACCCTTGATCATCTGATCAGGTTATACTGCCCTCGTCTTTATCGAGGTAGCCTGATAAAGCTGCAATGCCGATCCACAAAATCTCTCTTCTCCAGCATCGATGAAAACAAAGATTGAGGATGGATGAGCCGGTTTGTCCGAGTCAGGACCTCTGATCTGATTCCTGCTGAGAGGATGCCATTCCCCGAGGAATAGAATATGAAACATAAGTACATGTTTGTCGATAATGGCTTTATACCTTGTTTTCCCTTCTTTTTCTCGATCACATCTTTTTCCCAATCTAACCCCTTTCCGATAGTGTAGCTGTTTCTTAGTTCCCTGGTGCGGTCCCAGACCTCGAAGGTTGGGTCCGAAATCTAGCCTTTACTTCTTCGTACGTGGAGCGCATCTGTCGTGACCTGGCCAAAGGCCAATGGGAGGCTAAGGGATCCCAAAGCCTTCCAAAGAAAAGAAAAGAAAGAGGGGGTCGCCTGCAAATTCCCCGAAGCCAAAGAAAAGCAGGGCTCGAAAGCCTAAGGCCGATAATGTGGCCCTATCTCCAGAAACGGCCCAACGCCTTCGGGACGAGGAGGAAGAGAGGGAGGATGACGATTGCCTGTTGGTAGTTCGAAAAAGAGGAAGCACTGACGCTTCGAAGTCTGCCGAACTGATGGTGGCTAATTCGGTTCACTCTAGGACTGAAGAAATCTCCGAGGGGAGCTCGAGCAAAGTCCCCGAGCCATCGAGTAGCAAAAGAACACCTCGTCTTGGAGGTCATTTGGAGGGTGAGACCGAGGGGCCCGCCCCGAGGCCCTTCAAAGAGAAGAGAATGCCCCGAGTGGATCACTTGGGGTAATTCACGTGGATGACTCACCGCCTGGTCCTGAGTTCTCCGAGGGGAAATTTCGAGATGCTAGGAACATGGGAACTCCTGATGTGGGGACGAGCCACGAAGGGCACGATATCTTTCGAGAGTGCCTTGCAGGGATCAACGATGGTCCCGACCAAGATGCTTCTTTTATTTTTGATGAGGCCCAGCGGCTCTTCAAATAAGTAAGTTTCTGCCCTTAGGCTCACGCCTGCGTTTTATCCTTGTTGTTCTGAGCCTAACTTTTCCTTTTTGTGAAGGCTGTGACGCTCCATCGAGAAGAGTTTTTCAAGTCTCGAGCTGAACTTGCTCGATGTGAGGCCGAGCTCAAGAAGCTCTCGAAGAGAGGGATGGCTTTAAGATTCTCTATGTCAAAAAGGAGGGGGAGACCAGTGACCTTCGAGCCGAACTGGCGAAGGCTCGTCAAGAACAGACCAAGCTTGTCGAAAAGGTAATATACCAAGTTTTGTTATGCATTTGTCCGATTGGTCGGCTAACATTTCAACTTTGCAGGCTCAAAAAAAGGGCGAGCTGGTGGAGCAGCTTCGAGAGGAGCTCAAGATGAAGGAGGCCGAGACCCTGGGGTGGAGACAAGGCATGGACCGTCTCGCCTCAGAGAAAGATACTCTTCGGGAGCAGTTGGCTTCAATTGAACGCCAGCTTCAGAGTGTAAAGGAGGAGAGCCTGTCCCGAAGCCGCAGAATCGGGAGCTCGAAGCTAAATCTGCAGCTGAGCTTGCCAAGGCCAAATCTGACTCAGAGGCATTTATATCTTCGTACCGAGCTGACGCTGAAATAGCTAACACCGGGGCAAAGGAGATCTCTGTTGCGGCCGAAGTTAAGCTATCATGTGCACTCGACCACGCCAGGCGACAGTCTCAGAGAGAAACCCTCGAGGAGGTGCATGCTCGCGGCTTCGACCTCTCAGCCGATATTGAAAAGGCAAAGACTTTGGAAGAAGAGGATACCGCTTTGCTTTCTGATGACGAGGATTCAGCTAGTGGCTCCGAGAGCGGAGGGGACGATGATGAAGTCCCCGAGGAGGAGGTTCTTGAAGATGCGGCTCCCGAAGATGTAGCTGCCGAAGATGTGGCCCCGGAGCAGGTTTAGGTTTCTTTATTTTGTTTTTGTGTTTTTGTGCAAGGACCCCTCGTGGGTATTGTAAAATATCTCTTGTAAGCCCCTCTTATAAATATAAAAGGATCTCTTTGCTTCATCTTTGATTCCGTATTGTCTTTATTTTGTGAAAAATTTGATAACTTCAATGACCAAGTGAACCTTGGCTCGGATTCTGAATATAACAACCCTTAGGTTTTTTAGTGATCAGGGTGTGATCCTCGAACTTAGAATAGAATACCTCTTAAGGTTTTTATTAGTCTTCGAGCTATGCTTAAGTTGATTTGGCGCGAGCTCGGGATAATGGAATTCTTGGGTCCGAGTTGAGTGAGAGCAAGGTCTCGAACCCTATATGTTTTGGCCCTTAAGCTCTTTTATATCGGCCGTTAGGCTCTTTTATATTGGCCCTTAGGCTCTTTAAGTTGGGCCAATTTGGCCTCTAAAGTGCTATAACTTTTCCCTCTTTTCGGCTAAAAGACTTAGTGAAAATTTATCTATGCCTTAGCATGTGTTTTTTGTACCCGTTGGGTTTTTAGAAGGTTCGACGTATCGGAACCTTATTAGTAATTTGTTTATGTAAACATAATCGAATACCTCTTGAGGTTATTTCGAAGGGTGATGTTATCGAAGCCTTTAAATTATTCGAGGACTGATTTTATCGAAGCCCTTTATCTTTTGCTTTTGCCGAGGGTAGCATGATTTAACCAGGTATTTCAAAGTGTTTGAAGGCCTTTAATTTTATGGCAGAAGTCGGACGTCTCCGAGCCGCATTATTTCGATTGTAGCCTATTTATATGACCGTAGTCTTTAATATGGTCGTAGCCTTTAATATGGCCATAGCCTTCGGGTATGTCTCTTGGACTTGTTTCCTGATAACCTTTCGAACTTGTTCGAAAGGTTAGTCCCTGAGTATGATGGCCTTGGCCTTCGATTACCTGTTGCTCCAATTCCGTCGAGGGCGGTGATTGCTATTTGGCCGCCTGTTTACCTTAGATTCTCGATTTCTCCGAGGTCGAAGGCTCTGGTATCGGCGTCACTCCATCGACTGCAAACATTTTCTTTGCAGCATGTTGCTCTCTGTAGACCGTTTTCACACCATCCTCCATTGGGAACTTCATCATCTGATGAAGAGTTAAAGGTACCGCTCTCATGTTGTGTATCCATGGTCTCCCGAGAAGTGCATTATACCTCATGTCTCCTTCGATGATATGGAATTTTGTATCTTGTATGGTCCCGGCTACGTTGACTGGCAGGATTATCTCCCCTTTTGTTGTTTCGCTTGCCATGTTGAAGCCATTTAGGACCCGGGATGCAGGTACAATCTGATCCTGTAGGCCGAGCTGTTCTACGACCCTCGATCTGATTATGTTCGCTGAGCTACCTGGATCCACTAGAACACGTTTAACTTGAATTTTATTTAAAAGGATAGAAATTACCAGGGCGTCATTGTGCGGCTGAGATATGCCTTCCGCTTCCTCGTCATAGAATGATAAGGCGTCCTCGGGCACATAGCTTCAAGTCCGTTTTTCTCTGGTGATCGATACCTTGGTGCGTTTGAACACAGGTCCTTGCGGGACATTGACACTGCCAACGATCATGTGGATTACATGTTGTGGTTCTTCCTGCTCATTTTTTCTTGCATCTCTCTCCCTAAAGTGGGTTTTAGCTCGATCATTGAGAAATTCTCGAAGGTGACCCTCGTTGAACAACCGAGGCACCTCCTCCCTTAGCTGCCTGCAATCTTCGGTCCTATGGCCGTGTGTGCCATGATACTTACACATCAAGTTTGGATTCCTCTGAGAAGGATCGGTTTGGATAGGCCTGGGCCACCTGGTACCTTTGATTCTTCCAATAGCTGATACAATCCCTGATGCATCTACACTGAAATTATATTCTGACAACCGAGGTACCTCCGCGGGGTCGGTATGTTTATCGAACCCATTTTTACTCATGAGTCCCCGAGAGCTTTGACCTCAATCGTTTCTCCGATAATTCCGAGGAGCGTTACGGCCCGAACCATTATTTCTCCGATAGACATACGGCTGATACCGTTCTTTATTCGACCTGGATTCCCTGTCTGCATCCCTCGGTGGCTTAGCTGCCGATCTGTTATGATGAACTGAACCCAAAGGGGCTCCCAATTGGTCGTCTTCAACCCTAATATTCGATTGGTAACGCTTATGTACATCCGACCACGTCACAGCTGGATACTCGATCAGATTCTGCTTTAATTGTCGAGACGCAATCGAACTCCTTTCATTCAAACCCTGCATAA
Source organism: Nicotiana attenuata (assembly GCF_001879085.1). Lineage (NCBI taxonomy): Eukaryota > Viridiplantae > Streptophyta > Magnoliopsida > Solanales > Solanaceae > Nicotiana > Nicotiana attenuata. Next base: position 307,151 of record NW_017671130.1, read on the forward strand.
AAGCTTGTACTGCCCAGTCATCCGAGACCGGTGGTAATTCCATTCGCTCCATCTGAAACCTGGACATGAACTCCCTTAACATCTCGTTGTTCCTTTTTTTATCTTGAAGACGTTTGATTTCCTTGTTGCCACCTTTATGGCCCCGGCGTGTGCTTTCACAAAGGCGTTTGCAAACATAGCAAACAAATCAATAGAGTTAGGAGGCAGGTTATGATACCAAATCATGGCTCCTTTCGATAATGTTTCCCCAAACTTTTTTAACAGCACTGATTCTATCTCATCGTCATTCAAGTCATTTCCTTTGATCCCGCAAGTGTATGAAGTAATATGCTCGTTAGGATCGGTTGTCCCATTATATTTGGGTATATCGGGCATGCGAAACTTCTTAGGAATGGGCATCAGAGCCGCGCTCTGAGGGAACGGTTTTTGTATGAACTTTTTGGCATCCAAACCCTTTAAGACCGGAGGTGCCCCTGGTATCTGGTCAACACGGGAGTTATAAGTTTCCACCTTTTTGTCGTTGTTTCAATCTTCTTTTCCCCGGACTCGACCCTCCTGGTGAGCTCTTCGAGCATTTTCATAATAGTGGGGTCAGTCCCCGAGCCATTTTCATTTGACCTCTCTGGCGCCGGTTCAGCACGTCGAGTGTTTTCTGGTTCAGCTATGCTCGGAGTTTTATTCTGACTTTGAAGTTGAGCGATGGTAATCTGCTGAGCTTATAGCATCTCGAATATCACTTGGAGGCTGACTCCCCCATCTCATATACCTGGTGTTCCTTGGCCCCCAGATCGGGCTTCCCTGCGTACACTCCCTCCGGGGTCTGTGCCTAGATCTGCATTTGAAGCAATGTGCGAATTAACGTCAACTGGTTCCACATTTGGCATTTCCCCTGGGTTTATCGGTGGTACACCGACCCCTACATTGTTGTTTTCCCCATGAAATCCAAGACCTTCGTTGTCATGAACAGATGTATTTTGCGAGTTTGACATGTTTAATCTTGAGAATCAGAAAATCTTGACAAGAAAAAGTATAAAAATAACGTGTGTAATGAGAATCAGTAATGAAAAATAATCACTATTATCTTTAGCCCCACGATGAGCGCCAAACTGTTTACCTCAAAAATACGAGTAACAATTAAATTTGATTTGTGGTTTTAAAGATATGTGATTTAGTTCAATACCAATTAATAATCAAGAAATATAAAGTATAGATGAAAGAAACAAATGAATCAAACCAGTGTTACCAAACAGTATCGGCCTCGAGCTTAGTGACCTCGAGATGAACCAAGAACACTAAAGTAAGAATAGTAAAGAGAAAAGACAAGTCTGATGAACAATGAGCCAGAAAAGTAAGATAGTATATTCTTTGCCAATGATTAGATGTTTACAAATGATTGGGGTTCCCTTTATATAATAGTGGAACCCTAAATAAGGTACATTTCCATTTACAGTAAGGAATCTTATTGGGACAGTTGTCTAACCGCCTAGTACGGAATCGTACAATTCTATTTCGGGATTTGCGCCATGATTCTGAGGATGTGGCAGGAATCTCGCTCATTCTGTTAGAAATCAATAACGGCATTATTTCGAGGTCGAGCATACTCGGCTTCGGTATTTTTCATACTTCGATCCTCGGGCATTGCATCCTATCTTCGAGCTCGAGTCTGGTCTATCGAGCTCGAACTCGATCTTGCCTGAACTTGGTCCTAAGACGACCCCTCGAGCCCATAGATAGAAGGCATATGATTTTGACCATATTATACTAAATAAAGAAAGGAGAACTTATGACATATGAAATTATATTTATGAAGCCACACATGATTAGGAGCATGTGATGGACACTGAAATCTGAATCATCATATTTTCAGAAATTATTAAAAAACACTTCGTTTTTTCAAGTTCAATGTTTGTATATTACTCAATATTTTTCTGTTTAATTTTGATACAAAATAATATTTTACTACTCATTCAAACACAATTAATATTGTGATCAAGGATCCTAAAGGATAATTTTGTCGGAGTGGTTTTTACAGCTTGTTTGGATGTGTTGTTACCTATTGTATCGTATCGTATTGTTACTTTAAATACGTTGTTTTGATTGTTACTTAAATTTTATTGTATCGTCTCGTTAAATCCGTCGTTACGTAACGACGAAATGTGCCACTTTATGTAACGACCGATTTGGTGTGGTCGTGTCGTTACCTTGTCTTTTTCTCTCAATCTCACCCTTCATTATAATTAAATAATTTTATTTTATCATCTATCCTATAATTTTATATAATAATTTTACCATGTATCATAATTGTTATTTCTAATATTGCAAGTTTATTTTTCATATTGTTGGTGCGTGATATCATGAAACGACGTCAAACGATATAATCTATTCAAACATTGTATTCATCAAACAATACAATAAAATACAATACGATACATTATGAAATAATATGTAACACCCATCCAAACAAGCTGTAACTCTAGGAGTTTGTAAAAACATTTTGATGAAAATTGGATATTAATGATGAGCTGTGCCAAAATTTCGTAACAAATAATAATGCTAACGTCCCCCTACCTAAAGATTGTAAGAAACAAAATGAGTACTCCAATATTTTAATTTCAGAAAATCTGGTAGAACAACTTGAGAAATAAAGAAGCAATGTGATTTTTTCATGTAAAAGGCAAGCTTTATCTATTCGGCAGAACTTGTGAACAATTTGTACCAAAGTTATGACTTGCACAACATAACTTGTGAAAGCTTAATTTTACATTCTTCACCCGCTTGTGAAAGTTATGATCCGTGCTGCTATTTTTTATAATTTTTTGAATGGGGATAAAATTTAAACAGCAGTCTTAAATGATCCTATTCGTGCAAATCCTCCCATTTAGCGGACGAAGTGCACCAATAGCCACTTTTAAACCTGATGTTTAGAATATATTCATAATTTACGATATATTTAAAGATTAACCAAAACTTCAGGACTAAGTATTCTGAATTTTTAAGCTGCTAATTTGGAATTCAGGACTTAGTGTCCTAAATTTTTGAGCTGCTAATTTAAAACTCGGGACATAAAGATTCGAATTTTTGGACACAATTTTCAAACTTTAGGACACGATGTCCTGAAATTTGAACTTCAGGACGTCATGTCTGAAATTTGAGCAAATTGACTAATCTTTAAATATATTATAAATTATTAATATATTTTGAACAACATACTTAAAAATTGCTACTTGGTATCATTTCCACCATTTTAGCCGATCTCAATAAATGGGCTATGAGCAGCATTTGGGGAGAAATTCAAAAATAGCCAGATTTACAAGTGGTCATCCAAAAATAGCCACAGTTTCAAAAGTAATCGAAATTTAGCCACTTTTCATGTATAGATAAATCTGAACGAAAACACTGTTCAAAATCCAGTCCAGCATAATATACTCCAGCTATTTTTCAAGTAAAAATTGCCTTTGTCTTTCTGTTTGCACCCGTATCCACTTTTTAAAAAACTTCAGCTTCCCTTTCTCCTCCCATTCTCCTCTTCTTCTTCTTCTTCTTCTTCTTCTTCTTCTTCTTCTTCTTCTTCTTCTTCTTCAATACCACAGTTCTTGCTCTTCACTGTAGTTAGTGTTTGAGATAAGCCTTTACAAATAGAATATGAAATTGGAACTTGCTAGTTTCATGCTTTGCGGTAACTGAAGAAGATAGATTTTCTGGATTTAGCTTTGCACGATATGTAATCGTCAGATTTTCATTAACCATTCTAACAAATTTTAACGGAAAATAATATGTAGCTACTTAAACATGATATTTCAAGACTATCCGCCAAAAATTGCTAGATATTTCCATGTAATTCCTTTGATGAATGTACAAGAAACAGTACAAGAAACAAAGACAAAAACTTCAGCTCTAGAGCTGAAGTTTCCTAGTTACAACATTGAAACTTCAGCTCTAGAGCTGAAGTTTTTATTTTATAACTGGCAAACTTCAGCTATAGAGCTGAAGTTTTTCGGGTACAAAGACAAAAACTTCAGCTCTAGAGCTAAAGTTTTCCAGTACAAAAGAAAAACTTCAGCTCTAGAGCTTAAGTTTTTATTTTATAACTGGAAAACTTAAGCTCTAGAGCTTAAGTTTTTATTTTATAACTGGAAAACTGCTTAAGTTTTTATTTTATAACTGGAAAACTTAAGCTAGAAAACTGCTTAAGTTTTTATTTTAGAACTGGAAAACTTAAGCTCTAGAGCTTAAGTTTTTATTTTATAACTGGCAAAGTTCAGCTGTAGAGCTGAAGTTTTCCGGTTACAAAGACAAAAACTTCAGCTCTAGAGCTGAAGTTTTCCAGTACAAAAGAAAAACTTCAGCTCTAGAGCTTAAGTTAAGTTTTTATTTTATAACTGGAAAACTTAAGCTGGAAAACTGCTTAAGTTTTTATTTTATAACTGAAAACTTAAGCTCTAGAGCTTAAGTTTTTATTTTATAACTGGAAAACTTAATCTCTAGAGCTTAATTTTTCCGGTTACAAAGACAAAAACTTCAGCTGAAGTTTTCCAGTACAAAAGGAAAACTTCAGCCCCGTGTAGGGCTGTGCATTTGGATCGGATATTCGAAATCCGATCCGATCCACTCTATTTCGGATTTTCGGATTTCAGATTTCGGATTTTCGGATTGGATACGGATTATGTTTTTTATAAAATTTCGGATTTTCGGATTGGATTCGGATTGGCATGTTTTTAATCCGATCCGATCCGAAATCCGAAGTTATATGACCTATATATAATACTATCCAAAAATTTTAGGGTTAAGTAACCTTATATTCATTTATCAGAGACTGACCCTAGGTTATATCGATGTTGAGTCTCTAGTCTCTTCCGCCTCTCTTCACAGATCTATTCCTCAGTCCTCTCGAACTCGAAGTCTTCATCTCAGTCCGACGCCGACCAAGCTTCCGTCGTCTTCACTCTTCATCTCAGTCCTCTCGAAGTCTCAAGTCAGTGAACTCCAAGTCCTCTCAAGTCTTCACAAACGATTTTCAGTCAAGAGCAGGTGATGTTTCAGTTATCCGGGAAAGTATTTTCTTCATTGTTAAGTGAATATTCAGAAGTGGACTTTAGTTTGCAGAAATATGGTCAAATAGAACCTCTGTTAGAAGTTCAAATGTTAGAAGCTTTTGGAATTGAATTCCAGCCTAAAGTTTAGGTCTCATTTGAAATGAAGTTTGCTCTTTATCAAGTTAAAGTGTAAAATTTCTGTTTGAAATTATATTTGTAAACTACACTGTAGTAGAGAACCACCCTGTTGGAAGTGTTGGCAATGGTGGCAATGTGATTGCTGTTGGCAAGTTGGGAATTTTAGGCAACTGAGGCAGTGACGGTATTGTTGGCAAGTTTGGAAGTTGCAGTAGGTTGCGAGCTGCATTGCTTGTGTTGATGCTTGATAAGGAAAATAATGCTATGATCAAGAAAAGGATTGAATAGTTGCTAGAAGAAGCCATTCTGTTAATTTGATATATTGTTTTGTTTCAAGGAAATGAAGTAGATAATAGAAGTTGGAAATGAATCAATAATTTGATATATTATTTTCTTGATCATAGCATTAAAAGTAATAGTTTGAGTATACAGATTACAGTATAGAATAAAATCCAACATAGGATAATTATGCGACAATCTGAAAAATATCCGATCCAAAGTTTCAAAATCCGATCCGATCCAATGTTAATTCGGATTGCCCTTTTCACAATCCGAAATCCGAAATCCGAATCCGAAATATGCTAAATCTGATCCGATCCGATCCGTGCACAGCCCTAGCCCCGTGGGCTGAAGTTATGTGAAAAAGCGGGTACGCTTGCAATTTTTTTTGCAAAGCGGGCACAAGTTAAAATGTGGCACAAAAAACGGGTATAAATGCAAATGCCCCATTTTTCAATGACTTTGCAAACGCTGGCTTTTTTTGAATGACCAATCCGAAAAAACCCGAGCCCAAAACAGTTGTAGGCCCATATTCTCCTGTGGAATGAGGACGCAACCTTTTTCCATATTCCAGTTTATTTGCTGTCTTCTTTCTATTCCATATTTCTGGTAAAACTCATCGGTTTCCACCCACCTTCACTTCAGATTCCAGGTATGCTTCTTTTTCTTCTTCTCCTTATTCTCTTTATTCTTTCCCCATATCAAGAAACTGATTTTCTCGGTTCCATGCTTTCTATTTTATTTTCTTAAAAGGTGGCAATATTCATTATGTATTGCTTGTTGGGCTTCTATCGAGATTGAATTTTTCTTTTTTGTGTATTTTAATATCATGATTAAGTTATCATTTGATAATCTACTTTTCTGTTATGGATTAAATTGGGATTTTAGTAATGATCCAAATTTGACTATGAAAAATTGAAATGATTGATTTGGTGTATGTGGATTACTGAATCTATGCATTACATTTCATGTTTCTTTAACTGGGAATTTATAACATAGTTTTCCCCTTCTTTTGCTTCTCTTGCATGTGTATTAGCTTGGTTCCTTGATATAGTATAATCTGTGTAAATTGATATCTCGAAAAAAGAAAAAAAATGATAAATAAGCTTGAAATCATGAAATTTATAATCAATTGATAATTCATTCATCTGTGTAAAACTGTTGTTTTTGTATGGTATCTAGCCAACATATCAAACTAGAAACTGATATTATAGACTAATAGGAATATCCAAATTATTTCTGTCTTAAGATTTGTTTTTCTTCCTTTTTCTCTAAAGGAACTCTTTCTTTTCTTGGTCATGAGCAGTGATTCAACTCTTCAGTTTATTTTGTATTTATTTAAGTCGATTGGATATCCATTGATGTTGGATTTAAGTATGTACATCGGTAGCCCCTAGGGCTTTGGTCTAGCGGTAAGAACGCAACGCATGATGTGTGGGTTAGGCACGTTAGGGGTTCCAAATTTGCTGCAAACAAAAGTCTGTATGTAAGTGGAGAGGGGGGAGGGGTCCATTATCCATCGTGATTTGAACTGTGCGCCACTAGCCCTCCGGATTTTCTAAATTATCCCCAAAAAAAGTAAGTTTGTAGACTGGAGCACCTAAGGGTGTGACCTAGTGGTCAATAAAGTGGGTTGAGAACCATGAGGTCTCAAGTTTAAATCTCAACGGAGGCAAAAAACACTAGGTGATTTTCTCCCGTCTGTCCAAGCCATGGTGTACAGAGTTACCTTTGCTGGTGGGAGGTACCAAGTATCCCGTGGAATTAGTCAAGGTGTGCGCAAACTGGCCCGGACTACAGTTAAAAAAAAAAAAAGACGTATGTAGACTGAAATTGGTTTCTGTAATCTATGATTTTTAGTTTCTTCTTCTCTAGATCCTTTAAGCATTTATGTAGAGCTACACAGTATGTGGTATCTTGGAAGAACACGCAACATGGGTGTGTTAGCCATAAATTCGATTAAAGATCAAAAGCATTTACACGGAGCTTTATGTTATCCAGGGCAGTGGATTGGTATGTACGACTGTCGGTTTTGCATTTGTTACCTCAGACTACATATGCTTTTAGATTCTTGTGTTCTTGATCCTTTAAAAGCATTTATATTGAGCTTTATGTTATCTAGGTACTATGTTGTTGACTTTTGGTTTTGCATTTATTACCTAAGATTACATATACAATGATTCATGATTTATTGATTTTACATCCATTTATTTGTTACTGCCTACCTCTATTTACAGTCATTATCTGATATGTGGATCAATTGAAACTTTCTGCATTCAGTTTAGATTTAAGAGAATACCTTGGAATTCAAAATTTAACTGGAAGATGCCCAATATTTTGGCTTTGCTTGTCACCGAATCTATTAAAATGTTCCAAGCAAAGAGTTCTCGATCCAGAAGAGCAGCGAGCAGTTGTGTCTGCTTGACTTAGCTATGGGTGATAATAAACCAGTTATATTTTTGCAGAAACACGTGTGCAATATGTCAAACCCAAGCGCAGATGAAAGTGTGAAGGAACCAAACGTTATTAATGATCCTCCTAAAGGTGAAGAAAACGATGACCTTCTTGCAGAAGATCCAAAGGGTTCAGAAGTAGAAGAAAGCCAAGTTCCATCTCAAGAGGAGGAGGTACATATTTGCATATGTGGTTTCTACTTAATTGATCCCATTTTCTCAAAGCTTTTAGAATACTAGTCAATACTGAAGCTTATGTTAAAGCGACAGGGTTTAGAGAATACAAGTTTGCACCAAAGGTTTTTCGTTAAGAAAAATCTCTGTCTACTTTGTTCTTTCATTTGCAGCTCAGAGCTTTTATAATACTAGTCGATCATGAAGCATACATTAAAGTGATAGGGATAGAGAATACATTTTTGCACCGAACGATTTTCTAAATGATCCCTATGTACTTCTTTCATTTGGAGCTCAAATCATTTAAAGTGCCAGTCACTGATGCAGCATATTTTAAAGTGATAGTGATTGAGGAATACATTTTTCCATTCGAAGATCTTTTGGAACAATCCCCATATACTTTGTCTCTTTTTTCTGTTCCATAAGAACGTGCGAATGAGATTGCGTTCATAAGACTAGTATCCATCTATAAGCCTATAAGGGTATTTGAGGAAGATTCTGTAGGTCATGAACGGTTTAGGGAAAGTGACTTCGAAATTTGATTAACTGCAAAAATGGTGAAACATTTACAGTAGTTCTGCCAAATTTTCCTTAAAATTCGGGGCATAAATCCTTTCCTTGTTAAATATATCCAGGAGGAACTGAAGAAAAAGTATGGTGGCTTGGTGAAAAAGAAACCTCCATTGATATCTAAGGTGATTATTTTAAGTTTTAGTTCAATTTTTGGTATCTCAAATTCTTTTCTTCTTTGTATTTTAAGTTTTTCTTCAATATTTGTCCTAATTGAATTCTCTATCAACCTGCTTTACATTTTCAAGGACCACGAACGTGCTTTCTTCGATTCTGCGGACTGGGCATTAGGAAAGGTACACAGCTCTAGCCTAACTTTTGGCTATTCAATCTTTAGCTAAAGCTCAATGCTGAAGTTTGATCGTCTTATACCATGTTCTTTTCGTTTGCAGCAAGGGGGACAGAAGCCCAAAACGCCTGCTGAGGCACTTCGCCCAAAATTAGAGGTGCGTTACCCTGTTACTCTGGAAATACATTTCCAATTTTATTGTTAGTTTGAATACACACTTGGTTTTTTTTCTGCCTTTGTCATTTTTTAGAGTTTAGATTCGTTAGCTTACAACTTAGACTGGAATTAAACAAATCAATGGTCAACTCACTCGGATCTAGCTTTGAGAAGCAATGTGTTGACGAGCATTTGATTTCCTGACTATTTGTTTCAGTAGGAAAAGTTGTATCTTTCTTTATATATTCGAACTAAATCCTGAAATATACATAGATGAGGAAGTTAAACCCAACCACAACATGGCTACAGAAACTTATCTTATAAATAGCAACAAAAAAAAAGACGAATACAAGTACACACCCTGCTCCAAGTTGCTGCATGCTCGATTTGTATTCGACTATTGCATTACTTATGTATTCTTTGATAACAGCCTACGCCACACCAGCAACTTCGTACTCGGCTCTCAGCTTCTTCTCTGACAGATGCTGGTGAAGGTATGTACATAAAATCCATTTCCTGTATTGCATTCTTACTGGAGCTAAACTCGAGTCCTCGTTTAAAATCTGGCAGCAGATGGTAGCAACAACGGCTCTGACCAGCTAGATGACCAGAGCGGAACACCAGCAGGCGATGGTGAGAATAATTCTTAGAATCAGAAGCACCAAGGCCGAGTCATTCGGAGCAGCCTCATCATAGATTCCTGCTGAATTAACTGAAGGTGGTGTTGTAAATCTGGCTAGATACTTAATAGAGGTAAAAAAGAAGAAAAGAAAGAATAAATGCTCTCATGGCAAAATTTTGTACTGAATTTTAGAGCTGTGGTCCTATACTAAGCTGATTTGCTTGCATAAAATTCAGAAAACTACGTGCAAGTTCTTTTCACAAGAACGATCATTTCTCATCTGCCTGTGCTATTCTCAAAATGGTGATGTATTTTACTTTATGGTGGCAAAATTCTAGATCAGCATTGTATTGAACGTTGAGAACATACACTTTTTTGCAGTATTAATGTTTATCACTTTTCGGAACACTATAATGTACTTCACACTTACGAAATGGCGAATCCGGGAATTTACTCAAGGGTGTTCAAACTTGAAAGAAATTAAAAAAATCATCGATAAAGGGTATTCAATATGTGTTATATACCTTCAAAACATACTCCCTCCGTTTCAAAAAGATTGTCTTAGTTTGACTTGGCACTAACCTTAATAAAGAAGGGAAGACTTGTGGGATATGTGTTCTTAAATAAGCTATAGCATTTGTGTGGCTATAAAATATTTAAAACTTCTGGTATGAAACCTGTCATATCATTTGTGTATGACTATAAATACTTCTTATTAAGGAAATATTCATAGGTGTCAATCTTTTTGAAACAAGACTAGTAAGGAAATAATCTTTTTGAAACAGGTAAGAGTAATATTTTACCTATATACGCAATGTAATTTTTCGATCCTTTTAAGACATGTAGCTTCGCCCCTGCATACGATCACGTGCCTACTGCTACATGTTTTGCCAACATAATAGAATTTTTACTTTAACCCAAAAGAGTGTATGTTCCTGTGAAAACTTGTTACTAGTGGTAGAATAAGGTCCTATTATTGTCTTATAGTTGAAAAAGGTAAGATGATCAAGAATTTGTAACACAAACCTGATCTTTAATTTGCTTGCCTTAAACAAATGGGAGAACGCTTAACTGAGGTTGTAAATCCCCAGGAAATAGAAAATTCAATTGAACTCCACTTTAGTAAACACTATTCAACTTCAGAGCTCCAACGAAACAAGAAACTGAAGACAACTGTGTCTCCAAACGATCAATGCAGACACTCAGAAATATCGTTCATTCAGCATTGCAACTACAGTCAGATTGCTGGAATTGAATAGACACAAACCTTAGCTAGCTTGTAAATACGCCAAAGAAAATTCACATTTCTTTGAAAAGTAGGTAGAAACTAGAAACTTTTTGCAACTCTCTTCTTTTTTGTTACGGGGCGAGCTGTCTCATCAATTTGAGTAGTCATTCGGTCCAGAACATAGAACAATCAATTGCTGCATGCTTGTGTGCTAGCGGACTTTTCACCAATTTGAGATAGGGTGAAACATCACATCTTTGGGCCAAAAATGCACACATCTCTCTACCAGCAGACCGTCCCATATAGAATTTTAACACAACATGCAAACAGCAGACTAGTAATAATCTTGTTATTGGGGCATGAATTCCAGAAAACATAAGAAATTGGATCCGCTTTGAAAGTACAGCCTAGAGTTCTAAATTAGCACCGGGAAGCAAAAAGAAGGCAATAAATAAATCTATATCGTACAACACACACCGTTTTTCTCCACACACAATCCATGCTCAGAGAATAAATAGGTAGCTAATGAAAGAATACACTTTAAACATGGAATCCCAGTTATTCCAATAGCTGTAAAGCCACCACAACCCAGATATGAGCTTCATATAAAGCCCTAAAAAGGCAAAAAGAAACAGTTGGCAATACATGCGATATGGTTCCATATCATAACTTACACTGGTCTAATCAAAATGTCCTGTTATTTCATCAAAAGAAATATCCCTTTGTTGTAATGGGCTAAGACACCTCTCTTGCTAGTATAAGGATGACGTTAACTGGCTAAGCACGATACCACCGGCTTCTTTTCTCCTCAAAATATTTGACATTTGTATGTTTATGTTTTCTACCAAAAATCTTAAAATCTGTCTCACGTTGAATTCTTGCTCTCTCTAGTTTCCAGATCAATGAAAAAATTAGCAACTGCAAAAGAGAAACTTACTTACCTTATAGGAATTTAGCATGAGAATTAAATTATCTATCGATCCTGCAGAATAAATTACACAAAATAATCAATCAGACATGAAATTGTGATGAACATCATCATTTCCTTCAGGCCAAAGGAGCAAAAATATTAACAAGATAGAGACACGCACACTTATCACATACATGTCTGAAAGCATATTCATGCCTACTCACCAACCTGAAAAGGAATAAAAAGTACCTTTTACCCTGGAGAAGCAAGATAAGAAAATTAACACAGCTTCGATAGAAATCTGCCTTCTCAGAATATATTATAACATGCAAAGTTGAACATGAATTTTGATCATAATTAACTATTGATTGATCTCTTAAAAGCTCTTAGAACGTGTAAGCAACTAATGAGGGCTTCATTCACAAGGATTGAACCCAACAGTGGGAATCATGCCAAACTACGCGAGATTACTACAAGCAAAAGCAGACAAGGGATTGATAAGTATGAGATGACTGATTACATTTTACCTCCTGAAATGCGGAAACCGGACTTTCTTGAACTTTGGTTCAATAATTGAAAAGCTGTCAAGAAAACATGAAAAATTTGATGCAAGAGAAAATGATAGAATGTTCAATGCTGTAGCAAAACTGGTCAATAGTAAAACGAAAAAAAATGATACCACCACTTCACAAAAGTTTTACAAAACGCAAAACAAACAAAAAATATAAAGGAGAACTGTCATGACTTAGTCTGCTACACAGATCCACTAAAGCAGAGGTATTATTGGATACAAGGCCTTCAATACAATATCTGTGCTGGTAACACCTAAGAAACAGAAATACTAAGGAACGGATGGCCATAAGTTACACTATCTTGTTCGTCTGGTCTTCTGTTCTTAGGCTGGAGGCATCATCAAAAGGGGCAATAGGCTGGAATCAGGCATCGAAGATTGTAGCTGTTTAAATGGCAAGTGGGAAAAGGCAAAGTAAAGAAAGAGTATTAGTGACAGCACAGGCTTCAGGCTAGTTGACGTTAGCAATAGGAAGATGTGCTTGAGGTTATAGTGAAGTACAGAATAGAGAATCCAATTGACTATGAATGAGACAGAAAATAAAGGAGAAAATTCTGTACCTCCATGTGCGCAACCTAGTATCTGTAGGATTTACCATAGGCAGAAGAGTTATGGTTGGAAACCCTGGTAAAACTAAAAAAAAGTAAATAACAAAAGCTTTTTATAGAAAGTGAAAGATGCTGTAACAACTATAGGCAGGAAAGATATCTTGGACGCCAAAGCATGTAATCAAAGGATGCTTTACCCTGCACTACTAGATCGCCCAGAGGAATAAACGCCATATGATGCATAACCACCTCCACCACCAACCTGAAAAAATGAATTTAGATCTACTAATCCAACATATTTTGCTATACAGAGATAACACCAAATAGATAGAAATACAGAAAATCATCAATGAAAATAAGAACAGAAGAAGATAATCTGACGTGTATCTGTAAAAATGAGATAAAGCCAAACTAACTTCTTAAAGATGAACACTGAGGATTTACCTGTGAACCACCATAACTATCACTTGGAGACGAATCATTATAATCATGTCCACCAGAATATGATGAATAACCATGCCGACGTGATTTATTATCACGGTTTGCATATCTTGAACCATCTGACATGCTTGGAGACAAGGGGAGGTAAGAAACGGGAGGAGAAAATGCAGCAAAACTTCCCTCCATCTCAAATATATTGGCCCTCAACCGCATAAGTACTTGTAATAACGCATTGCCAGCAACATTAACATCTCCAGTTATCTGGAGGAGAGAAAATAACAACGTGACATAACAATTTCTGCATCACAAGCACACCCTAACCAAACATCACACCCGACCTAGGAACTCTTTTGAGGTAAACAAAGCAAGGGTTTTTTTAAAAAAATTACCAAAAAGAAGAAGAAAAAAAAGAAAAAACCATTTACCTGCACCATCTCATCATCTTCAGATGCCACTTTAGGAAGATTTTCCTTCGAAAGAATGCGGATGCTCGCCCTTGTGGTATTTCGCATCTCATTAACAATGGAACCACCTTTACCAATTAGGCATCCGACTCGTGAGCTAGGTACAAGCAGGCGAGTCGTCAGAATAGCATCGCCAGAATCTTTTTCAGTTTTCTCACTACTTCTTGGTTGCAAGCGCATTGTTGCATCAATGGTTGGGGATTGATCTTCATATGCCTGAGATCACAATTGGATAAGCAACAAACGCTGCGGACAGGCATGCTCAGTCCTAGCCATCAAATAATTAATTTAATAACTAAAAACTGTGGCTCACCTCCTTAGCTGATACAAATATAATGCAATCATCTCCTTCAGCTGCAGCACTATCGACTTTAATAGATGCACCTGATTCCTGTCTTAGCTGTTTGATAATGCTTCCACCTTTGCCAATTACAGCTCCTATATTTTCAGTTGGACAAACTAAACGAACTGCAAACTCTTTTACAGAAGCAGATCGACTTCTACCATCACTTTTGTAACTCCCATAAGGACCCATCAATGATGTCATGCCCATGACTTGGGGACCCGCATGAGGATTAACAAGTCCAGCACCAGACCTATATATGCTGGGCGACGACAGCAATTGATGTTGGGACCGTGATGGATTATCACGGAGACGCGCTGCTACTTGATAAAGTGCTTTTTTAACAACTGCACCTTCTCCAGTTATCTGAAAATAAAAGAAGTATCTCTTAACACATCATTTACGTATTTGTATAACCAGAAATAAGCATCAGATTAAGTTTGACAGCATATTCTGACATTTGCAAATAAATACTTGAATACAGCAGTTGCTCACTCAACAATCGGTTCTAAGTTGATTTCTGTCATTATTCCTCTTAGTGTTTTTACTTTTTAGTACCATTGATATATGGATGCCCCACAATTACAAAAATGGACATAGCTAGCAGATAATAAAACAGCTATTAAACAACCAAACTAATCATGTTTAAGGTTCTGCTCTTCCCCTGCTATACTTCTTACCAATCAACTACCCTCAATCCCAAACTAGACAATTGATACACGAATCCTTTATAACCATTCCACTCTATGGACTCATTTTACTCGATTATAATTCCATAAACTTCCCATTTGTAACTCAACAACGGAACCCTATTTAGTTCTTTTTTGAGAATGATCTTTTAAGGCAAATTAGGAGTTTTCTAAAGCTCACACTAAATACTAACATGCAATCGGTGAGCAGACTAAAAAGGACTCTCCACAGACAGTAAACTCTTTTTTCTTCTTTTTTTTTTTTTCTTTTTTAATAAGGCAGCAGACATAATACAAATATAACAGCATGCCATAACAACAACTAGTTGTATCACCTATATGGATCCTTTGCTACATTATATTTTCTTCTTAGCTAAATCTGCATTAAGTCTAAAAGTTTCAAATCATTTAAAACAAGTTCATGGAGAGTTGGTAAATCCATCAAAAAATTTTGGGTAATGGTACCTGCTGCTATCTTTTGGTGCATCTGGAAGGAAAGGAACCGTAGATGTTTTGATGCGATCTCAACTCCGATCCATGTAGTCAAAGCAAAATGCTTATTGAATTTGTTTAGTTGGCTAAATCAGGCACCTGTAACTAGTTCTGTTCAATTTTTTGATTGTGTCTGCTCCTTAGTTATAGAATAGTTTTTTTTGTGTATATGAGCAGACACCATCTCTCTTAATTGTAATCTTTTGCCTGCATCCGCTGGATGCTTTTAATGAATTCTCCTTACTTCATCAAAAAAAAAACTTACACCTCTGTGATTTAGGTCTATGTCACTCCCTTTAAGCACCTTCAATCATCAAAAATGAAAGTGATGCACCTATAGATCGATGCATCTACGTGAGAAATGAACAAAATATCTTGGATGAAACTCTCATTTTATCCTCTATATGTGCTACTTGTGTTCTCTATCCAACATAGAAAACTAAGTCCCGAACAATCTAAAGTCTGGTGGACATTCCACCACATATAAACCCAATTTAGATTTAATAGCAAATTCCAACAAAGGACGACCATACTTGATCTCTCTATCTCTTTCAATGTGGATGCCATGAGGCGGACCTTGGAAAGTTTTAGCACAAGTAAGAGGGCCCCAGGACTGGTATGATCCCTTATTTGATTAGAAAGCGCAGAACTCTCAACCCACTATAAAAAAGAAAAAGCTAGGCCTTAGTAATCCTCTATGTTTGCCATTTGTATGTTGTTTTATTTTTTTTTAAAGAAACGGTGAGAAATGAACCTATGTTATTTGAACCCTCCGTCGGACGTAGAAAAATTAAGAAGACTGTTTTCGCCAACCTATCTGAAATGCCGTGGATGTTCCACATAAGGGCATCTCCAACCTTAGGGCATCCCCAATGGTGCACCATTTTTTGCACCAAATCTAAATTTGGTGTAAAATTTGGTATTTTTTTGCTCCAATGGAACACCAAATTTTGCACCATTTTAGTGTGTGAATAGTGTCACACCAAATTTGATTTATTATTATTTTATTCATCTTTTTATTTTTTTGGACTTTTAATTTATCATATATTGTGTATATAATTAATTTTTATATTAAGATCTTATAATTTTAATTTTATATCCTATTTTTTTGGTATATTAATTTTTGTATATATTATATTTATATAAAATTATAAGTTAATTTTAGTATTATTATAATTGTATAAAAAGAAATATAACCATTATTTAAAAATGAAAAATGCAAATGTAAGATATCTAATGTTGCTAAAATTGAAAAGTGAAAACTAAAATTTAAAAAAGAAAATTAACAATACATTAAAATTAAAAGTACATCAAAGGAGGATACATTAAAATTGAAATTACATTAAAAAACATAAAACATAAGTTTAGTAATCCGGTATGTCATTTCCAGGTGCACCAAAATTACTAAAAAACTGAGAGAACGGGGTAGAAGATTGTTGTGCTTGTGGTTGTTGAAATTGTTGACTTCTTTTATCGATTATTCATTTTTGTTCTTGTCGCAAAAATTCACGAAGATTTGGATCGTCGATGGAATTCAGCTTCGTCAATAAAATTTTATTTTCTTCTTTGAATTCTTTTTGTCTCGAAGCTTCATTTCTTGAGTTAGTTGAATTTTCCATCGCCTCAACAAGCCGACTATTTTCCGATTACACCATTCTTCTCTCTCTTCTATATTATATTATTATCTTATATTTAAATTTTATTTTTTATTTCCTTCAAACAAATTCTATCTTTTTTCTTTTTTTCCATATTCATCACATATAATTCACATTCACCACTTATATAATCATTTATTACAAAATTATTTTAAAGGATAAATCAACTAAAAGTGAAATCATTGATAAAAGATAATTAAATAAATATTACATCACAATCAAATTTAAGTACCACATAAATATTCAACTTTCGCCTCTATTCTCCCATAAATGCTCGATTAATGCATTACGAAGTGCGAAATGCGCATCTTTACTAATGCAAGACCCGAACTTTAAAAAAGGCTTTAAATTTGATCATGTGTGGGATATGATGAAAGATTTTGAGAAGTTCAACGATGTTGATTTTGGAAGAACAAAAGCAAGAAAGCATGGCTCTACTTATGTATCATCGGAGTCTGAGGCTCCTACTCCTGATTCACCGTTGGTATCGTCTCCTAACTTGTCATCATTTTCACTATATTTAAATGAGGATGTTGCAGGTGAGGCCACATCAGCACAACGACCTATTGGGGTAAAGAAAGCAAAATTGAAGAGAAAAATTGATGAAGATTACGTGAAAATGATCCAATCGGAAAATAGTCGGCTTGTTGAGGCGATGGAAGTTGAATTCCATTGACGATCCAAATCTTCGTGAATTTTTGCGACAAGAACAAAAACGAGTAATCGATAAAAGAAGTCACCAATTTCAACAATCACAAGCACAACAATCTTCTACCCCATCCTCTCAGTTTTTTAGTAATTTTGGTGCACCTAAAAATGACATACCGGATTACTAAACTTATGTTTTATGTTTTTTAATGTATCCTCCTTTGATGTACTTTTGATTTTAATGTATTTTCTTTTTTAAATTTTAGTTTTCACTTTTCAATTTTAGCAACATTAGATATCTTACATTTGCATTTTTAATTTTTAAATAATGGTTATATTTCTTTTTATACAATTATTAATAATACTAAAATTAACTTATAATTTTATATAAATATAATATATACAAAAATTAATATACCAAAAACATAGGATATAAAATTAAAATTATAAAGATCTTAATATAAAAATTAATTAAATACACAATATACGATAAATTAAAAGTCCAAAAAAATAAAAAGATGAATAAAATAATAATAAATCAAATTTGGTGGTGATGAATAGTGTCACACCAAATTTGGTGTGACACTATTCACACACTAAAATGGTGCAAAATTTGGTGTTCCATTGGAGCAAAAAAAATACCAAATTTAGATTTGGTGCAAAAAATAGTGCACCATTGAAGATGCCCTTAGGGTTGGAGATGGTCTTAAGCACTAATTTTTACACCAAAATAGTGTAAACCCCAAAATGGTGGAAATTAAATTCCAACCCATTACACTATTTTTTACACCAAAAAAGAATATCCTTTTTATACATTATTTTTACACCAAATATGGTGTGTCAATAGTATTTGGTGAGTGAATAGTGTTACACCAAATTTGGATATTCTTTTTTGGTGTAAAAAATAGCGTAATAGGTTGGAGTTAATTTCCACCATTTTTGGTGTAAAAAATAGTGCTTAAGGTTGGAGAAGCCCTAACCAAACATAAATGTAAAGAGCTCAAAATAAATTAATAACTGAGGAAATCCAGAATCTTTGGGAGGAGAGTGGGAATAGCATGTGTATAAGCCGGCTGACAAGCTTGTCCAGGCAACCACCTAGCAGACAAACATTCTCTTCATCTTTTTATCACGTATAAGCAGTCCTCTTCATTGCTAGAGACCACGGCTGGAAAATCAAAACCTTGTTTCTAGCTACTGTTTTATTTTGTGAATCCATTTTTATTAATATATAAATAAGCGATTATCGATCCATTGAGTATTATCTCGCCATAGATCAGAACACCTGATATTCTTATAGATAACCAAATCAATTATGATTAAGGAAAGTGCTCGCATTCAAAATGCCGATGAAATTACTTCAAGTAAAGTAAAACAATACATGCCCTAAATATTTCAGTTCTCTGCAGTACATGCACAACGTAAATGCTTATAGTGATCTTAGAAAAATTAATAGATGAGACAGAACTTTGTACCTGGATAAGTTCATCGGAGCTTAAGGCACAAGGTGGCAAGTGCTCACTGCTTAAGACCCGAATTTGTGCGCCTGTTTCACTGCGCATATTCTGGATTACTTGTCCGCCTTTCCCTATCACACAACCTATTTGATCTGATGGGACAAGCATTCTTATTGTAATCTGCTGAGGATCCTCTAGGTCTTCTTCCATACGCAGTTCTTCTGCAAAAACTCGGTCATGCACCTTCAATAGAGCATCTTGAGCAGGTGAAATCAGGTCACCAGTATCTTCATAGACATTAGTTTCTTCACTCAAGCTATAAATAGTTACCACACGCTCCTCACATCCAGGTATAGTCTCACTAATTCTAATCTTTGAATTAGTTTCAGTCCTCAATTGTTTTGCAATGTCCCCACCAACTCCAATGACACTTCCAATTTTTCCTGTGGGGCACAAATAACGGAATACAGTATCCTCTGGTCCAATGGAATTTGATTCTTTTTCATCAGTTGGATTCCTTCTCTTACTTCCGTCATTCCTAGTATAGTCAGATTCCGATTGCATTCTCTTCCCAAAGTTATTCCTCTGGCCTGCCATGTCAAGATGAGCTGAATATGTCACCCTACAAACCAAATACTCTATATCAACTGGGATCAATCTAACAATCCTTATGAAACTAATGGAAACAAACTAACAATTCATGAATTGTTACCATATCAAACTTCATAATGTGGAACATACAGAAAGCATAAATTGGAAATGAAAGCGCAATTCAAAGAGATGCAGATTGATGTCATATGCAAATGTCAATTTCCCAATGAAGCTATATTGCTTTACTCAATGACCTAAGGACCAAATAAAAGCTTTTACCGACCGACTAAGCAAGTTACAAAACAAACTCAGAGAAAATTTCCAGGTTTGATCAACCTTACAAACATAAATGCAGTAAGCAATTTTCACTCACTCAAGACTTCTAGTTTTCTGTGAACTTACAGAAGCAAACCACCCCCACCCCCAAAAAAGCAACTTGCAATTGACGAACTCACATACAAGATTCATGCTTGAAATTGAAGACCCTCTTACAGCAATAAAATATCTAGCACTATACAATTTCCAATTAAAGCAATCAACTTTAACAAAAAAAATCCATACACAATCAATTTTCAGTCACAGCATGATTTTTTTCTTCTTTACACGTACCCTCCTTTAAGAACCCCCAAATAAACTCACATAAAGAATTCATGATTGAAATTGAATACTCTGTTTTTTTGTTTTTTGTTTTTTTTTTTTTTTTAGGGGGGGGGGGGGGGGGGATGATTCTCTAGCACTCCATAATTTCCTTCGAAGTAACCAACTTTACAAGAAAACCCAAACCCAGAAGCAATTTCCACTCGCCCAAAAATCTCTTCTCTTCATTACAATTATCATTAAACCCAAAAAAAACAAGTACTTCTATTTAAGAAAATTAATACATTCAACGATTAAAAATGGCAAAAACATGAAATCATCTTTTTATCAAAATACACTAGGTGCAGGATTCAAGAACTGGATAAAATAACTGATCCTGTTAATGGATAGAAAAAAACACAAAGAAGAAATAAAAATGGAGCAAGTAAATTACACTGTTTTGGGGGGAAATGGAGTCTTTCAGGTCTGTTGCTTTAGACTTCACGAGCAGGATAACATAAGTATAACACCAGTAGAGGTACTTCGTTGTGATCTATAAAGAACCAAAAAACTGCAGAAAATATCAGAACAAATATTGCCAAATGGAGGACGGTTTTAGGGTTTGCATGTAAGAACTGTCAATTACTGAAATATCCAACCGACTATATATAGTCCAGCCTCGTAAAAGACCTATATAGCCTTGTTAAAATAACGAAACTAACCCTAACTAGGCCTATCCTATGACTTCTGTGTAGGGGTAACTTGAGTAAAGATAAGAGAATATAAATCACACAGTTAAACGATATTAATCAAATTGGATATTCAAAAATAAATATTAGAAGATTAAGATTCTAAACAAGAAAATTTTAAATCATACCAGAGGAACCATAATCAATACATTGTGGTTTGTTACTTACGATTGCTGAAATACTTTGTGCTTTGCTACACAAGATGATGGAACTAATTTAATTTCGATATAAATAGCAGAATGTGTTTGAAAACTAGGGTTTTAGGTGTTAATTACATGTTATCTTATATCCATTTCTATAATTACAAGCACCGGGAAAAATATAATGCGTTTTTACACTTAAAATATAAAATATATTTTTTACATATTAATTTATTAGGTACGGTTCAAAAAATATATATTTTTATAAAACGAAAAACCTACCGTAATTTTTCGATACGATTATAGATTTATATAAAAACCTACGATTTTATTAAAAGAAACCTAATAATCAATTCAGTATGATCTAGTTGATTTTAAAGATCCATTGACGCTCTTACTTCTATGTGTATCGTCCTTGTGCAATAATAATATTAATCTTTTTGTATTCTTTTAATTTTATCAAATATCTCAAAAAATATGACCTAATATATAATACCTTAGAGAAGACAATGAAGAAGAAAAAGTAAGAGATAACTACTAGCAAATGCATATATATAGATTTTATATATGTATTTGTTCTAGTGGATATGTTAACTTGAATGTGTGATTTTTACATTTGAGATGATATATATGTATAACATAATGATGATTAAATGTGCTAAATGACAGATTATATATAAGGAGTATAGATTATCTCGACATGCATGCAAATCTAGTTATGGATGTAATCGCAATACAAATTAATTAAAGTAGATTAGTAGTTAGGGATTTGTATGGGCAAAGGGCTTTGTCTACTTTCTAGTGAGTAGATTATTAAAGTAGAAATGAGTATAAATCTTATTATTAAATTTCTAATTCTAGTGAATCTTCTTTTTGTCTTAAATGATGAGTTATTAATATTTGGATGAAATTAGTTCAATTGAGCGGAATTAATATGAAAATTTCATCAAATTAACTTCAGTTCAGTTATATTAATGAAGTGAAACTTCACAATAATACATTAGTAATATTTCTTACTGAATTTGCAATTATGTTATGATTTACGACTAAAGTGGATATGTTTTTAGTACAATATTTAGTTCAAAAGTAAATGAACACAATAACGTTGTGAATCAAGTAGCTAGTTTGGAGTCATTATTATCAGTTTGATGAATTATGTTATTTTAGGGTTACACCGTAACACCAAAAAGAAGTGAATTGTGTTTCATCCGAATTTTACAAATTAAAGAACCAAGTTATTTGATTACCCAAACACACAAACAGCTAGTAAATATTGAACACAAAGAACACAACGATTTTTACATGAAAAACCTAATTGTTGAAGGGAGTAAAAATCATGACCTACCCTCATACGGTTTGCCTTCAAACTTCACTAATTTCAAAGAGTGATTTTAGGTTACAACTCAATAACTCACGAGACTAACTCTAGCACCCTAACCCTAAAATCAACTCTATCATAGCGACCCGTTTCTAAATTAACTCTAGTATGAAAATGAAATAAAAACTTCAATATTTTGTGAACCTATGATTATACTTCTCAAACGCAAATAGGTTGTAATTAAAGAACAATAGCATCAACATAACAACTAAAAGACTAGGCAGCTTCGGAAATAGGTTCTTTAGTTGAGCAGTTTAAATCCTTTGAAAACACCTTCTTTCAGTGATTGTTATTGCCAAGCGTAAATACTTAACTTGTGTGAATACTATTGGTTGTATACGGCTGCAAAAGGTCTCTTTATATAGGTATAAGGGTGGCCGAAATTCTTCTCCAATTAATGCTCCAAAACCTAGAATATCTTGGTTAATGAAATCCTCTGCTAATTTGATTTAGTTTCTTTATTTTCACCTCCTCAACCTTTTTTTACCATGCAAGTTATTCCTTATTTGTTGAAACCTTTTAGCACATGAATTCCTCCAGCTAAGATCTTTCCTTATATATACGAACTAATTTTTTTCTCGAATACAATGTGCACACATATTCTATCTTCTCACACTTGATCAACATTCAATGTTATCCATCAAGAACCTGATTTTTTTGGCACCTGCATATCATATATGCACACCAGTTTAGTAGCATAGTATCTTATCCATAAAATCAATTTCTTTCAATATAGTTGATCATAGTTTGTCAATCGTTAAAAGACATCCATGATAGAATATGTTCAACTCAATAAATCTTTCCCTTTTGATGATGACAAATCCATGTGCATCTCATCTAACATTACTCAACTTATTTGTAGTCTTCAGCTTAAGAACTAGTTTTACTATCAGCATTCTTCTTCAATTTGTCCATGGTTGCACACGTATAAGGGACTAGATTTTCATTCAATGCAACTCTATAGATGACTAGGCATATGACATTTTAATTCCAGCAAAAAAGATAAACTTTCAACATTATGCCATTTTGGCATCATCGAGAAAATAAAGCATCAATCAAAAGTGAGAATTAAGTAATATCAAACTTATGGCCACTTGGGCTATACTAACACGTACATAATGTTAAAATTTCAAGCATTTAATATTTCCAACTTTGAAGAGATAAATATGACCCAAAAATAATAATTTATATTGATTGATAAATTGTACCACATTAAGCCAAAGGACTCAAACCAAAAGATGGTTGAACAAATAAATCAAACTTCCGCACAACCAAAAATAAAAAGGCAACAATCTACAATATGATCATAATAGGGACAAACTAGATATTAGACATGGACACCTACGAGGACGAAGTACCAGGTTCTTTGCTGGAAGAAAACTTTTCACTAGTGAGCCCCAAGATCCTATCAAAATGTGCAACAACAATAACCTGCTCTTTTTTCATCTCTTCTTTCAGCTGCCTATTTTCCTCTTTCAAGGAAGCACATTCAGCACGCAGTTTCTCCATCCCATATTTGGTAGCAGCCAATTCCGCCCATAAATTTGTGACTATGCTTTTACTTTTTATACTCTATGGTCTCTTAATGTAGTCATAATCCATCAAGGTCTCTTCATCAAGCATGTTCTCCTTTGTCCGCTTCTTTGGTCCTTGCAAGTGGACCTTGAAATATTCAACCACCCTAGTCAACAAGAAACCATATGGCAAAGCATGTGTGCCTCGTACTTGATTGGCTGTCATATATTTGATACTTATAGAGGAAAATTTAAGCAAAATATTTTGGTCCGGCGCTTTCATAATTGTTAGATCTAGGTAAGTAGCCTCATGCCTCATTTTAGAGCGAGATAGCACACACTTATTCACAAATTCGAACATGAGCTTGTGAATCGATTTTATTTTATTTTTACCTAGCTTCCTTGGTTTCAGCTTCCCCTTTCCCTATATATTCTTCGAGGTCAAATACATATCATCCTCTTCCTCCCCTAATTTGAGCAATTCTCGTTGAACACATGTATCAAACTTATTCACGTGCACCCTCAAGAATTTTTCTATGAACTCAACAGTAAGAACCAAGTCCATTCCTCTCACCTCGGTACTCATTGTACCTTCGTCAAGTAATTTAAAATTCTTATATAAGCGCAATATTTCTTTACTATACGTCACAGGGAGTGGTCACAGAAATAAGTGCGACCACTTTTGGTTCTCAAGCTTCTCCAACAGTTCTTTCATTCTTAACATCTCAAAAGTAGCAAGGTCTATCACCCTTCAATATCACTAGGGCACTGAACCAACACACTTTGCATACAACAACAATGTTTTTCTTAGTTTTCTTGTAATGTTTGGAGTTGGTTCCTTTGACATGGGAGTCCACATATATTTTTCTTTTTGCGAGTCCCCTTTTTTTTAGGTGTGGTTGAAGATAATCCAGCCTTTTTCCCCTTTCCTTTGAAGAGTAATCTCTTCATCTTCCTCTTCTTCCTCGCTGACCAAGTTAACTTATTCTACCTCAGGCTCATTCCTCAACTAGAACTCATGTCGTTCCTTTCTCTTTTTCTTATTCTCCTCTAAAGTTTTCTCAAAGCAGCCTTGCTCTTTCCCTTGGTGTTTGGATCCTAGCCTTGGGAGTCATAGACTTCCCATTTGTAACTGTCTTCTTGGCTATCTGTTTAAACTTCTAGATGGTTTCTTCCCTTCACCCATACTTTTCTTCTTCAATTGAGTAAATCTCTCAGCTAAAACTACATCTTCACTATCACTCCCTTCTTTGTCTACTTCAGGTTCTCCCTTTTTTTCTCCCTTAGTATCAGAAAATTGTATCCTCAAATATGAAGATTTTTCATTATTAGAGGCCAAGGAACCATGTTCTTGGACCTATTTAGCACCTTTTTCAATATTATCTTCTATGATCTCCTTTATAGAAACTTTTTTAAGAACTTTCTTCTCCAACCTTTATGCCATCACAACAGAAGGACTTGGTTGTTGGTCGGAGACTTCTTCTACACCTAATACTAACATCCTCTCCTTCTAGTTCTTTACTAGGGCATCCAGTGCCCTCCATATAAGAACCGACAACTCTAACATCACCGCTCGATTTTTTCCTTTTTTCTCCTTCTCCTTCTCACCTTTCATTGTCCCCCCCCCCTCCCGAATCTCAGATTCCTCCACTATTTGACTTGTATGTTCATACTTTTCACTTTATTTATTAAAGTAAATGACTAGTTCGGTAATAACTTTTGTGTTTCTTGTGTGAGGTTTTGGTCTGACTCGAACTGAGTTGGTGAGGCAAAAGGGGCATTGGCAGTTTGAGTGATTTCAGACTCCAAGAAACTAGATGTGGGAAAAATTTATGAGGTCGACATTGTTAAGATTTTTATATTTCTTAGAGAGAATTGGAATTCGGAGTTGTTTGCTTTTGTTTCTAATTCGGAGAATTTCGTAGAGAGGTAGGAGATTATGGAAGGTAATTAAGAGTAGGAAGTTAAATAAGTGACAATTTGAGTCCTAATCAATCAAGGCAATAACTTCTAATCCGATTCAAAGTGGGAAATAATACGGCCCAATGTTCAAATTTTTGTCACGACCCAAAACTTTGCCTGTCGTGATGGCACCTAACGTGGTACTAGGCAAGCTGGCACTTCAAAATATTTCCAACACGTTTAAATGAAAAATGAGCTAAAATAGTTTAAATAATCAAAATTCTCATAAACTGGATGGAAAACCAAAACTCAACGCGAAAGTCCCCAAAATCAGTGTGTCATTGAGTACATGAGCGTATATGCAACATAAGTCTGAAAATATTATCTATGAAAAGTCGGAACTAAATACATAAAGCTGAAAGATAAGGAAGGAGAGTCAAGGTCTGTGAACCTTGAAAGGACGACCACCGTGTCAAGCTGCGCAAAGAATCAACACCCACCGTGTCTAGAAACACCTAGATCTGCACACGAAATGCAGGGTGTAGCGTGAGTACAACTAACTCAGTAAGTAACAAGACTAAATAATAGACTGAAAGTAGTGACGAGCTTCACATGTATAGTTCATGTTGATACCCTATTTTTCCCTATATATTTTAAATATGCAAAAATACCTTCAAAATAACATATATATGCATATATAAGCATGCACAAGGGTTTTATTATTATTTTTTCCATAATTTTAAGGGCTTAAATTGATTTATTTTCCCCCTTTTTATCCATAAAACCCCAATAATTATTTTCCAAATTATTGTTATGATGATTTATTCATTTAATCTCTATACTTATGCCAAAATATGGTTAATATATTTTTCATGCATTTTTATAATTACATTTATTATTTTTAAGCTAAATTGCATATAATTGCAATGTTAGCCCTTTTAATATATAATTATATTTCATACGCATAAAATTGGTCCCTATATTTTTAAAATGTTAATTATATACTTTAAATTTTGGCATATCAAATTATTTTCCAAAATTTAATTATTATTTATTATAAGTTAAATAGGGGTAAATTGGCTATTTAAATTATAACCAGATTGGCATTTCAATTACAACCTAAATTGAACCCAACCCCAACCCAGTTTCCTATTAAATTACCCGACCCAGGCCCCAAATACACCTACCCGACCCGACTCTTGTTAGATCCTGGCCGTTGATCATTTTGATCAACGGTCCAGATCTTTCCTTTCCTAATTAAACTAACCTATACCCTCAAAACCTAATTCAATTTCACGACCAACCCCGCCGCCATAAAATCCCCTCTGCTCTCAAACTCTCTCAACCTAACCCTAATCTTCAACCGCCGACCTCCCATCTCCGGCCATCTCCGGTCAAACTCTCATCGTCTCTTAAGCCTCCAATGGCTTCTCTCATGCCACGCTCATCTTCTCTGAGGCCTTCAAGGGCCCTGGGCCATGCCAACTTGTATCTAGGGTTCGCTGTTTGTGTGTTCATGGCTACTCCGGTGTGATTTCGAGCAAAATCACACTGTATTTGTTACGATCTTTGAGTTTCTAAACAGGTTCTTCCACCTCTACTTGGGTTTCTTCTGAAACCCTAATTTTTGTTTGCACCTCCTAGATCTGTGCTATTTTTAAGCGATTCAAGTCTGTTCCTTTTATGTTTTACACTGTCCTTGAACTTCTTTTGCAAAAATCATCGATTTCAAGTTGATTTTCACTTTCTTCTAAATCTAGGGTTTGTTAGAACTTCTTCTACACTTTGTTTAAATCGATTTTTATGTTTTAACTTCTATCTTTTGCATATCTCGACTGATTCTATGCTTTACTGCTTTTTCAACTCGCCTATGTTAAAAGCCCTAATCTTTAGGGTTCTTCGTTTGGTTTCTGTGTATTAGCATGACTGACCGGCTCTCATTTTTTTTTGAGTTCTTGTGATTTGTTATGACTGCCTCGCCTTGATATATACTTCTACTGAGTTTCTCAGCCTAAACTTACACTGATTCTATGTGTCTGTATTCATCTTGACTGTTCACATCAAGACTTGCATCTTTCTCACTGATTCGGTATTGTTTAACCTTCATGTTTTGCTAGAGTTGTGTGCCAATTCTTGACTATCCATGTCTTACTCTATTTATATGTTAAACATGCTGACTTTTTTTCTTATGACCTTCTCTTTGATTGATTCTGGATTCCCTGTTACTTGGTGTGATTTGAACACTTTCCTTTAAACCCCCCTTTTCCACTTAATTTGATTAGTTTTCTTGCCTTAATTAATTTTCCCTTGCCTTGTCTTCATTGTTACTGATTGTTTCCTTAGTTTAAAACTTTCTGAACCTAGCCTTAATTACCTGTCTATACTTGTACTATTTTAAAATCTTTCTTTATTTGTTATACTCCAGCGGTGTATGATTTCTTTCCTTACTTGTCACCTGCTCTTTACCGTTTGCACTGACTCCCTTAATTAAAGGGAGATTCGAATCAATTTTTATACTGAGTTATATAATTACTGAACAATTGATTCTTGCCTTATTTTAACCAGTTTTCAAACTACTATATATACACAATGGCTCTCTCCTACAAACACACGAACTCTTGGTTCAAAACTCTCTCACACACTTAAAACTTTCTGCTCTCTTTTGTACTACTTGCTACTGCTCTAAGTTAGCCGGCTGCAAGCCAGGGCTAACCATTGTTTTCTCCTGCTCTTTTACTGTGTTTGCTATCCTCTTTACTGGTATGTCCTAGTTTCAATTCAGAGTTCCAACAACAATATGATTCTCTTATTGTTTCAGTTCATTCTGTTTCTAGTTTGCTTTTATTTGTGGTTTTGCTGTGAAATCTGCAGTTAATATGTTTACATTATTAAGCATGTTGTGAACTTCCCTCCTTTTAGAATCAGTGTGTTACCCCCTCTGTTTGTTTCTGAACATTCCCAGACCTTTGCTTGATTATGTGTTTGCAATTAAGTGTTCTATGAATCCCAAACCCCCTTGACCCCTATTTGGTTCTGTGACTACTGGATGTGTATGAACCTGTCTTGAAGGTTGTATTTGGACTTCTGTTCATTTCTTCAATCCCTTTTCAAACAGTCTATGCTGTTTTACTAAACTACTTTCAAACAAACTTTTTAATACAGCCTTTCACTAAAAACCTTTTCAACTTGTGCAAGCACTTTCACTTTACTCCTAGATTAATAAGTTCTGCCCCCTCCAGTATGTGTACTACCTTGGGATCCTCTTGAGAACCCTCTGAACTCTGGCATACTGAGGCTGGCCCTTCCACACTGCACTTGTTCAATTTTGGTTACCAAGTCTAGGTGTAAGCACTGCCCGGGATCCTTGAGATCCTTAGGGAACTTTGATGCACCTAGACTATGTCATTGTCTATGGAATTGAGGTATATGAGGTCATTGGAGGCTTTGGGGAATCTGGGCCTAATTGAAGGCTCCCTAAAGAATAGCTTCTTGATTTTTTATTTACTTATGTAATTCATTCATTGGTCTGTAATAACTTTTAAACAGATATTGGAGTATTTAGTGAAAAGGGTGGGTAGATACACGCTTTATGGGATAATTCGGGTAGAAATCATGCTCCTAGGACCTTACTTTTAAATCTGTATGCTTTACTAAGTAGAAATCATGCCTATAAGGTTTTGTATTTTGTCATGTTTAGAAACCATGCCTATAGGTTCCAAACAATCATGTCTTAAAATCAGATTAATAATAGATTCCATGCCTATAGGACTTAATTCAGATTCTGGTACAATGAGTAATTATGTATGTTTTCCTGCCTGCAAACCATTAAAATCATTATTACACTTAGATATCATGCCTATAGGGAACCATATTCGAAATTATGCTTTTCAATCTAGTTTAGTCTAAATAAGTCAACTTGATCACGCCTAGTTCATTTCTGAATTGGTTTTATTAAGTATTAAGTATTTCCTTAAACATGTTCTTTCAAACTGTCTCGATCTCATTAGATATCATGCCTATAGGTATTAAAGGAGTCCATTTCAAAACTTGTTTGTTTTTGTATTGATATGGACACAGCATCTGCATATAGGCAAGCCTTAGGGCATCTTCAAAACTGCATTCCCCTGAAGCTCTCTCTGTTGTTAACGTTTCTGATTCTGATAACTTTTAAAAGAGTCCCTAGGCAACTTCTAGGTTATAACTTCTGGGTATAGAATGTGGTCTATTTTTTCATAGTCACTTAGAGATCCTGCTTTAGAACTTTGATTAATAAAGACCTTAATTGTGTTCGAGTCGTGCTGCTTGTATGTTTACTTAAGGAGGAAAATTGAGCCTTTATCTACTCATTCCTGTTCTTGTTTGCGCAAAGTCCTAATTGTTTTGCTTGTCGCTTTAGAATTTTCACCTTTAAAAACCTTAGGAGTTTGTCTAGGACCACCTATAGGTAGAGGTCCTAACTCTCTCCAGGACCATTAAGAAGGGACGGGTAGCAGCACGCGATAGGAATCTGTGACCAACACTCGCTTTGCATGACCAATAAGGAGACGGGAAGGGTAGACATGGATATGATGACCGGAGCAATAATGTCACGCGTAGCTTCTTTCTAAGGAGTGATTACCGGGCATTGTACTGATGTGATCCTATAGGCTAACCAACCTAGGACACCCCTTTACATTCACAAATATGCTTAGATTGTACTTCTTTCTTTTCAAAATCTAGCTTCTCATTAACTATTCTTTTTTTTCTCAAACATCTGTGTATTTAAACTTAAATCCCCTACTATTTGAGCCATACTTGTTTATTTGCTAATTGTACAAATCCACAAAAACTGTTTGGCCGGGAACCACACTAGTGGATCCTGAGGGGTGCCTAACACCTTCCCCTTAGGATAATTTTAAGCCCTTACCCTGTCTCCGGTTACCAAACGTAGTTATAAATAAACCCTCTAGGTGCCCTAACGCACCTTGAATCGTTAGGTGGCGACTCTTCAAAAATGCAAACCCCTTTCCAGAAGGAACGAGTTGTCTCAACCAAAATGTCATAAACCCGATTTCGCGAGAAAAAGGGGTCGTGACAGTTCAAATACAAAAGTTACACATAGGAAGATAGGAATGCTTTCAAGTTCGACAAATAAGGCCAAAATAGTTAACTCATGTCAAGTTCAATTGAAACGATGTATAATATCTCTCAAAATTACATGACAGTGATGTATGCCAGTCGAAGTACAACAGTAATGAAATCAAGTGCATAATCTTAGAGCAATAGTCACTCAGTCCTCCTATTCACTCCAACCTCACAGTCACTCATTTCTCCTAGTCGCTTAGCACTCGCACTCGACACTCGACACTCGCACTCAGTGGGTACTTGCGCTCACTAGGTGTTTGTACAGACTCCGGAGGGGCAATTTCAGCCAAAGCGCTATAATAAGTCAATCATGGCATAAATCAGTAAAACATGTTGCGGCACGCAGCCTGATCCCATAAATATTCTTACAATCAGGCCCTCGGCCTCACTGAGTCATCACTCTCTCGGGCTCTCAATAATCATGATATTCAGCCCAAACATCAATGATATAATGTATCAATAAAGAACAATAGAAAATGAGATATAATATGCAAGTAAAACTGTGACTGAGTACAAAACAGTAATTTAGCAGATAATTCAACATGTAACATGACCTCTATGGTTCCCTACAAAACCAACACATAGCCTAAACATGATTTCTAACATGATTTGCAGCTCGATTTCTATATCACATGGAGAATATATAGATAGCAACATATTATTCAACTATACAGTTCCATGGAATTGACCAAGTCACAATTCCTACGGTGCACGCCCAAACACCCGTCACCTAGCATGTGCGTCACCTCAACACCAATCACATGACACGTAGTATGGGGTTTCATACCCTCAGAACCAAATTTAGAACTATTACTTACCTCAAGCCATGCAAATCTCTACTCCAATACACCTTTGCCTCGGAAACGGCCTCCGAATGCCTCAAATCTAGCCACAAAAAATTCGATACAGTCAACACGAGCTAAAGGAATCAATTCTATAAGATAATACTAAGCTCTTAATTAAAAGTCAAAAAGTCAACTCAAAAGCTGGCCCACGGCTCGGAATCGGGTAAAAGTCACAAAATCCGAATACCTATTCGACCACGAGTCCACCCATACCAAAATTACTCAAATCCGATACCAAAACCTCGATCAAAACCTCAAAATTCAGCCTAAGAACTTTCCTCCATTTTCCCTAATTTTCCACCCCAAATCACTAATTTAATGATGAAATCAAAGACATAATCATGAAAATTAACAAAAACTAGGTAAAAATCACTTTCCCTAATTACCAGCTTGAAAATCTCTCCAAGAATCGCCTCCCACCGAGCTCCCAAAATCAAATTTGTGTTATGACTCAGACCCGCATTTTTGAAATTTGACACTGCTGCCCAGTTATCCTTCATCGCGAACGTGACCATCTTCATGTGTTCGCGTAGCACAAAAAAGTCTGGCCCTCTAACTTACCTTACGCAAATGCGGAGAACTCCACGCGAACGCGAAGCACTGCTTCCTCAAACCTACGCGTTGTGGCCCTCTTCACGCGATCGCGAAGAACAAACGCGTGACCCCAGCTTCTGCCTCCTATACCCTACGCGAACGCGACCTTCACCACACGTTCACGAATCATAGCATCCCACAACTGCGCGATTGTAGCCTCCTTATCGCGAACGCGTAGAACAAAGTCCTCCACTACTCAGCTAAGCCTACGAGATCGCGGACCTACCCACGCGATCGCGTATAAGGAAACCAGATCAGAGACACCAGAAAACTTCAGCCCATCCCCAAGTCCAAAAATTGATCTATTAACCATTCGAAACTCACCCGAGGCCACCAGGATCTCAACCAAACAAACCATCAAGTCATAAAGCATCATACGAACTTAGTCAAGCCCTCAAATCACAACAAACAATTCTAAAACCACGAATCGCGCATAGATTCAAGCCTAATGAACTTTTGAACTTCTAACTTCTACATTCGATGCCGAAACCTATCAAATCACGTCTTGACCTCAAATTTTGCACACAAGTCAAAAATGATACCACGGACCTACTCCAACTCCCAAAACCCCAATCCGATCTCGGTAACCACAAAGTCCACTCTCGGTCAAACTTATAAATTTCCAACTTTCGCTATTTCAAGACTAATTCCACTACGGACCTCCAAATACAATCCGGACACACTCCTAAGTCCAAAATCATCCAACGGAGCTCACGGAACCATCGAAACTCCATTCCGGAGTTGGTTACACACAAGTCAATATTCAGGCAACCTTTTCAACTTAAGCTTTCAACTGTGAGACTAAGTGCCTCAACTTATCCCAAAACCTCTCCGGACTCGAACCAACTACCCCGATAAGTCACATAACAACTGTAAAGCATAAAATGAGTAGTAAATAGGGGAGCATGTCTACAACTCTCAAAGCGACCGTCCAGGTCATTACATCCTCCCCCTTTTAAATAAATATTCATCCTCGAACAGGTCTAAAAACGTACTTGAAGTCTCAAATAGGTGTAGATATCTGTTCCGCATCTCCCGCTCGGTATCCCAAGTAGCCTCCTCCACTGGATGACCTCTCCACTGCACCTTCATTGAAGCTATTTCCTTTGACCTCAACTTTCAAACCTACCGACCCAAAATGGCCACTGGCTCTACATCATACGTCAAATCACCATCTAACTGAACCGTGCTGACATCCAAAACATGAGACGAATCGCTGACATACTTCCGGAGCATAGAAACATGAAATACTAGATGTACAATCGACAAACTAGGTGGCAAGGTAAGCTTGTAAGCCACCTCTCCAATCCTTTGAAGAACCTCGAACGGCCCAATATACCGAGGGCTCAACTTTCCCTTCTTCCCGAACCTCATAACACCCTTCATGGGTGAAACTTTGAGCAGTACCTTCTCCCCAACCATGAAAGCAACATCATGAACTTTCCTATCGACGTAGCTATTCTGTCTAGACTGCATCGTACGAAGGCAATCCTGAATCAATTTAACCTTGTCCAAAGCATTCTGAACCAAGTCAGTACCCAATAGCCTAGCCTTACCTCGCTCAAACCAACCCGCCGAAGATCGACACCGTCTCCCATACAAAGCCTCATACGGAGCGATTTGAATGCTCGACTGGTAGCTGTTATTATAGGCAAACTCCGCGAGTGGCAGAAACTGATCCCATGAACCCCCGAAATTAATGACACAAGCGCTTAGCATGTCCTCCAATATCTGAATAGTGCGCTCGGACTATACGTCCGTTTGAGGGTGAAATGTTGTACTCAACTCAACCTGGATGCCTAACTTTCGCTGCACGACTCTCCAAAATTGTGATGTAAACTTATGCCCCAATCTGAAATGATGGACAGTGGCACACCGTGAAGGCAAACAATCTCGCGGATGTAAATCTCAGCCAACCTCTCTGAATAATAAGTAGTCCCAACTGGAATAAAGTGCCCGGACTTGGTCAACCGATCCACAATCACCCAAATAACATCAAACTTCCTCGAAGTCTTTAGGAGCCCAACTACAAAATTCATGGTGATCTACTCCCATTCCCACTCTGGAATCTCTAGCCTCTGAATCAATCCACCCGGTCTCTGATGCTCATACTTTACCTGCTAACAGTTAAGGCACCAAGCTACAAACCCCAATATATCCTTCTTCGTTCTTTTCCACCAATAGTGCTGCCTCAAGTCCTGGTACATCTTCACGACACCCGAATGAATAAAATACCGCGAGCTGTGGGCCTCCTCAAGAATCATCTCACGTAGCCCATCTGCATTGGGCACACACACCCGGCCCTGCATCCTCAACACCCTATTATCCCCAATAGTAACATCTCTAGCATCACCGTGCTGAATTGTGTCCTTAAGGACAAGCAAACGAGGATCATCATACTGGCGCTCTCTGATGCGATCAAATAAGGAAGACGGAGAAACCACACAAGCCAGAACCCGACTAGGCTCTGTCGCGCCCCCCTTTTTCCTCCGCGAAAATCGGGTTTGTGACATTCGATTAGGACAACTCTTTTCTTTTGGGAAAGGGGTTTGCAATTTCGAAGAATCGCCACCTAACGATTTTAAGGTGCGTTAGGGCACCTATGGGGTTCAATTATAACTATATTTTTTATAACCTGAGATAGGGTAAGGGCTTGAAATTATCCCAAGGGGAAGGTGTTAGGCACCCCTCGGGATCCACTAGTTGGTTCCCGGCCAAATAGTTCTTTGTGAATTTGTGCAATTAACAAGTAAATAAACAAGGCTCAAATAAGAGAGGATTCTAAATACACAAATGTTTGTAAGTGATAGAATAAGACAAAGTTTTGAAAGAGTTATAACTAAACATGCTAATGAATATAAAGGGGGTCCTAGGTTTATTTGTAATATGGATCACATCAATGCAATACCCGGTAATCACTCCTCAAAAGAGGGGCTACACGTGGTATTTGCGCACCGATCATCATATCCATATCTATCCTTCCCACCCGTTAAGGTATTAAAGCGCGGATTGGTCTCGACCTCTATTGCATGCTATTACCCGTCCCATTCCTATCAGTCCCGGAGGGATTTAGGACTACTATTCCTATGAGAGGGAGGATTCTAGGCTGACTCTTGGGTTTTAAAAGGTAAAAGGACTAAGGCGACATTCAAAACATATAGGACTGCATATTAGGTGAACATGTAAATAACTAGAAGGCTCATATATACCTCCTCAAGTAAAGCACGTAAATAGCATGACTTAAAACACATTTAGGGCCAGAATTCAAAGTACTAAGACAGGGGAATTTCAGTTGTTGAAGCAGACCCATTTATTACATAACTCAGATGAGAAGTTCGAATCAAGCCTGCCTGCTGGTTCTAGCAGTTGCTAAATAAACAAAGGCGGATTCAATTTTATCGTTATTACCTAAGGCTTGCCTAAGTGTGTATTGATGATACCCTATAGGCATGATATCTATTACTGATTCAAAAATGGCAAAGCAGTGATAGTTTTAAACGAGTAAATTGGATCCTATAGGCATACTTTCTAGACCGCATTAATGAAAGGAGTAAGTTGTTTAAACTAATTCAACACAGTACGAGTCAAACTGATTTTTAATTAAACTGGCTTCAGACTTTATGGACAAAATCTCAATTGTTGCTGATTTTAATCCCTAGAGACATGGTATCTAATATTAAAGGCTGATTTGGTCCTATAGGCATGGTATCTAATGAGGTGGAGTAGGCAGGATTTATTTGATCACAGCAAAATTCCTATAGACATGATTTCTATAAAATTTTGATATTAACCTTATGGGCATGACATCTAATTTTGAATCTGATTTTTAACCTTGTAAATATGACGTCTGGTTATAGACATTATATCCTATAGGCAGGATATCTAATTGTGGAAGTGAAACAATGCAGATATTTATTAGATAGATCCTATAGGCATGTTATCTAAGTGTAGAATTAACACATGCAGGACTTTATCAAATAGATCCTGTAGGCATGTTATCTAAGTGTAGAACTAAAACATGCAGAATCTAAAACAGCAGACCCTATAGGCATGTTATCTACCCTCCTAAAAGCTAAACATACATAATTACCCACCCCTTTCCGCTAGCCAACCCCAATATTTATTTACAAGTTATTACAGACCAAATGCTGAATTACAAGAGAAGTACAAAATAAGAAATTACAACCAAGAGAAGCCTGATTCTTACTTCCTCTTTGAGTTATGGAACAAAACACCTCAAATGCCACTTGTTTCAAAGCCTTTCTCAGACCTGGGTGTGTCAAAGTTCCCTAAGGGTCTCAAGGGACCCCGGGCAGTGCTTACACCCAGGCTTGCATAACCAGATAGAGATGAGTGCAGTGTGGAAGGGCCAGCCCTTATGTGAACAAGTTCAGAGGGAGCTCAAGGGTCCCAAGGCAAGGCTTACACAAGAGGGGCATAACTTAGATTCTAGGAATATAGTGAAAGTGCAAAACATAGATATTTATTTAAAAAGAGGACTGGGAAATAGTAAGTGATAAGGGTGATTTGAAAACAGTAGTGGTAAAACTTAAACTACACAGAATCAGTAGTTGCACAAAGGGGTCAGGGGTTTTGGGAATATATTGCATGAAGCATATGACCCTAGGAGGGGTCAGGTTTGCACATGCTCAACAATAGATGATGCTGGCATGCCCACAAACCAGCCAGAGAACACAAACACAAAGAGGGGATGTGGGGTTTGGGATTCATACCATAGGAGAGCATTGATCTAAAAAGGGAAGAGGACACATTTCAACATGCTAGTAATGTAGCTTGATTGCAGGAGCATAAGCAGAAGTGGGCAAACATGAGAGAAATTAGAACAATTACAGAAACATGTTGTTGTTGATGCTTGAAAATTATCTAGGACATACCTGTAAAAAAACAAAGTGCAGTAAGGAAAAGTAGGCAAGATTCCACAGTCTAGCTTTGGCTTTCAGCCGGCTAGACAAAGTAGTAGCACAAGTAGTAATAGAGAAAAGAGAGAGTTTGAGTGAAGTGTGTGTTCTGAACTCGGATTCTTCTGTTAAAGAAAAGAGGGGGGTATTTATAGAATTGAAAACAGGTGGTAAGTAAGGTAATAAGTAAAGTCTTAACATAAACATGAAAATAATCACAAATTAGAATCAATTAACACAAGTGATTCCCTTTAATTAAAGAATCACTGTTTAACGGCAGTAGTAGGCTTCAATTAAGGAAGGAAAATTAGTTTGAAGACAGATTGATCATTGCCATATAAAAGGTAGTAAAAGCATGAGGAGAACCATCAAGTCTAAGTACAAAAATATGCTTATTTTTGGAAAATATTCAGTAAGGTAGAATATCACAGCAAAGGAAAAAATCAATTAATTTTAAACAAGCGAGTGAAATTAGGGTTCATAAATGAAAAGCTTTGTAATCAGTCACAAGACCAAGGTCAATCAAGGAAGAGGCTTCAGCATATAAATAGAGTGAACAGGATTATCAGACATGCAACGCCAAACACATTGGCGAAAGATATAATCACAAACATGCAGTAGTGGCAAAAATAAGCTAGGATTTAGTAGCAAAGCAAACATTCGAGGCATAGTAGTCAAGTAGGTCAAGTCACATAGAATCAACAGTGAAGAAAACATAGCATCAGGTAAATGAAATCAGAGGCATGTAAAGGTCTCACAGTAGCAGGTGAGGAAGCCTTGGAGAAGTTAGGGTTTCAACAAAAGTCGAGTTAAAAAGATAGTAAAAACTCAAGAATCAACGAGTCAAACAAGGGAAATGGGGTCAGAAACAAAGAACAAGTACATATTTAAACAAACAATTTCCAGAACTAGGATAAAACTAAAATGAACTAGGGTTTTAAAACATGCTAAAATAGATAGAATAACAACATGAGCAAATAGCAAAATCATCAAACCACATTAAGATCAGAGAAGAAAACTTAAAGGAGAAAACCCTAATCGTTGAAAGTGAAGAGTCATTTTGAAAGAAAAGTCAAAGAACCTTCGGGAAGCACTTAGAAAGTTCATAGAAAGCACAGATCTAAGATAGATCTGAAAGAAATCAGAAGGTCCTAGAGATTAGGGTTTCAGAAAACCCAGAAGAAATGAGAAAGGCCTTGAAAGATACCGATCTAACCAGGAAAGTCAAGAATCAGCCTTGAAAGGCCATGAGTGGCCGGAGAAAGGTCGTGGATGGCCGGAGAAAAGTCATGAACAATAGTCGAGCAAGGACTGGTGCAGGTTCCCTCGAGGTCTATCCATGAAACCACAAAACCAAACACATAGGAGCCATAGGAGGCTGGTACATATCTCAAATGGCCATGAGAAGCCATGGATTAACCAGGTATTAGGGTAGGGTTAGGTGGTGGTGGCTAGGGTTTAGGAGAGTTTCAGAGAGAGTTGAGAGAGAAGAGGGATTCAAGGGCGGTGGTAGGTGGGAAATGAATTAGGTTTAGGGGTCTTTTGGGTTTAATTATGGAAGGGCAAATGGTGGCCGTTGATCTGAATGATCAACGGCCTGGATTAAAGAGGGTAGGTAGGGGTTTGGGTTGGGTTGGTTCAATTTGAGATTAGGTCGGGGTTTAATTGGGATTGGGCCGGGGGAATTGGGTTTAATTGGGGTAGGATTTAAGCTATAATTGGAATGCAATTGGGCTAAATTTTAAATAGCCATTTTTCCCTATTTAATTTATAAAAAGAGATAAATTAATTTCTGAAAATAAATTAAAAGTACTAAAATGATTTATAACATATAATCAACAATTTAAAAAAATACAGGACTTAATTTTAAGAATATAAAACACAATTAAATCTAAAGGGGCTAATATTGCAATTATATGCGATTTAGCATAAAAATTACTAAATAAAATTTGTAAAAATATGCAAAAATTATCTTAGCTATATCTTAGCATAAATATAAAGGTCCGACAAATGAATTACCAAAAGTAATAATTTTGGAAATAATTATTGGTTTTTTATGGAAAAAAGATGAAAATAAATTGATTTGAAACCTTAAAAATTATGGAAAAATAATAAAACACTTGAATATGCTTACATATGCATATATATGCCCTTTTGAAGTTATTTTGCATACTGAAAATATATAGGGAAAAATTGGGTATCAACAATACACCTTATTGTTTGTTGTGAGTAGTGCCTGTTTAAATTGAAGTACTAACAGTTTTGGTGCAGGCCGTCTCCGCATAAGTCGACTAGGTCTGAAGAGTAGTCGACTAGAAATTTAAAAAGGCTACAATTCACCCCCCCCCCCCTCTTGTACTTTCAGTTGGTATCAGAGCAGGTCTCACATCTTATTTTTTTTCTTAACAGTAAGTGAGAAAAGATCCATGGCAGGTCATCAAATTATTGGAACCGTACTTCAACAAGGATACTCAACAAGAAGGCCACCGTACTTCAATAGTCAATACTATAGCCATTGGAAAGAAAGAATGAAGCTTTATGTTCAATCAATAGATTATCGAGCCTGGCTAGTTATTCAGAATGGACCAAGGCTTTTTTCGAACAACAGTGATGGAAAGAAGCTTGTAAAAAGGGCATCCATATTAGACTACACAAAAGAACAGTCGGATATTATGCAAACAAATGCTAGAGCAAAGAACATGCTCTATTGTGCGATTAGTGAAGAAGAATACAAGAAAATATCCGCCTGTGAGACTGCTAAAGATATATGGGACAGATTGAAAAATATCCATGGGGATGCCAACAAACTTAAGGAAATTTAATCCACGTCAACTCTTGAAGAATCCAAAAATGATAAAGATCGAGAAGACTTGGCCGTGATGCCCAAGATGAGAAAAAAGGAAGATTAGAAAGAAGCAGAATAGAAAATCTCAATCCATCCAGAATCATCAGAAGAATCGGAAGAATGAGGTTCAACAACAAGAGAACATATGCTGCTACAAATGTGGTAAACCTGAACATATGAAATTAAAATGTCCAACTTCAAGAAGAAAAATCATAGAATCTCAACTTGGAGCGATGAGTATGATCAAGAAGAAATGACAAATATATGTCTCAAGAAAATAGGAGAAACTGACGAGGTGTGCTTTAATGCTATTCTTGATTGTGATCTCAAGAAAAAGAATCACCAATCTTGGAGCGACGGCGATGAATCTAAAGAAGAAAACAATCACGAAAGAATGGAGAATTAGTGTTTCATGGCAATGGGAGAATTTAACAAGGTATGTCCCACTCCTATTATGTATTGCGATAAATGTGATGAATTGCAGGATAATATCGAATTGGTTCTCAATGACCTTGAGAAAGTTCTAAATGGATATAATAAGTTGAGGAAAAAGAAGAAGAATTGGGAGATCCAACTTGAAGAATATAACAAGTTGACACATGAGAAGAAAGATTGGGAGATCCAACTTGAAGAATATAACAAGTTGAGAAATGAAAAGAAAGACTGGGATATTCAGCTTAAAGAATATCTGGTGGAGAACAACTTACTTCAAGAAGAAAATTTTAAGCTTCGCAAACAAATAAGCAGCTTGCACAAATTCGCCAACCACTACTTTGATCGATCAAAGTCGTGTCCTTGGCTTACAGCTATAAGTCGACTGAAAAGGGATCTACTGGTAAACGTCCTAATTTAAACAAATTGACTGAAAAAAGTTCCAAGTCAACTAATAAGGCAGATGCAGGTAAACAACCTTCTTCTCATATTACATGCCACTATTGTGGCGATTCTGGACATAAAGTATTTGCATGCAATTATGCCAAAAGTTATGTTAGATCAAAACATATTTGGAGACCTAAGCAGTTACATGCATCTCGAATTACACAATATACTAACCATGAAGGACCCAAAAAGATTTGGGTACCAAAAATAAATTAATTTGTTTTGCAAGAATTTTGAGTCAAGCCATAAAAAGGGATAAATGACATTTGCATAATGGCTGGTCAAGGCACATGCTTAAAGATGCTTCAAAGTTCATACATACTCTATAAATGATGAAGGAACTAATACAC
Organism: Nicotiana attenuata; assembly: GCF_001879085.1. Lineage (NCBI taxonomy): Eukaryota > Viridiplantae > Streptophyta > Magnoliopsida > Solanales > Solanaceae > Nicotiana > Nicotiana attenuata. Next base: position 348,717 of record NW_017671130.1, read on the forward strand.
GTGATGGTAAAAGTGATTGGTATCACTAAAAGTTATTCAAGTTCCTTCGGATGTTTTATAAGGTGATACGTATCTAGTAACATTTTTTTTTGGTTAAGTATAATATGATATGTACAACTACATATTGCTTGAGCCGACTAGCTGCAACATACTATTATTATGTTTGGTGTTAATCTTATCCTTGACTTAGAGATTTTGAATAGAACGAATTTATATCTTTGACTTAGAACGAATTTAAGCATTAGGATAAGCACGAATTCATGCATTCCTTTCATGTAGTTGTGAGCTTAAGATAATTTGTGCAGAGAATTACTTCTTATATCCTTTCTCTTAATGAAAGTTTTTATATTTCATTCAAATCTGAGAAGGTTGTTTAACCATGATGCCTCGATAACTTGTGCATGTGGAGATACTCGACTATTCCTAAGACTCAAAAGCTTGGAAAGTACATATATATGTCTCTATTGATGATTATCCTTACTTTTGCATAGTTTATTTTTTTTAATAAGTAAATGACGCATTTGCAGTGATCATCGATGTGACTTTTAATAGTATTCGTTTGACATTTTCTTGCAACAAGCATGATCTTTCACATTTTTAGTTCGGCGTCTCAATTGAAAGCAGACTTGAAAAGAAAGCATCATTTTTGCATAAATTGTCATCATTGGATTATATGTGCTTTAATATTTTTCATTGGATCTTATCTTGAATCAAATTCTGTCTGAGTTATGGGAAGGAAGAAATCAATTTTTAATTATCTTATTTCCTTTGGTTGCAACTGTCTTGGTAAGACTCCTGACATATTCCTTATATATTACTACTTACAATTTTATGAAATTCAGAATATTAGTTGTAAGAGAAATCCCAACATGCGCGTTTTTCTTTATGCTAATATTTTTCTGAGCTAATTGTGAATAATGATGGAGAAATTGCAGTGGATAGCTTGCAATAATCTTATAATGGCACATCACTAGTTGAACTAGACAGTCATGAAGAAGCATTAAATGGTGAATGTTGGATTCTAGCAATGCAAAATTTATTGAGCGAAGCTGAAAGAATCAGTAGTATGGAAATCCAGTACCAAGAAAAGGAGTTGCAATCATTGATATCTAAAGCCCAATAAGATTGGTAAGGTTGTGAAAATTATGTGTAAACTTGTAGCCCAAGGTTTCACAACAAGAAGGTTTGTTTCTTCCTGGAGAGTTTTTGTTAGAACAACATTTTTCATGTGCATATTACAAAGTTTGTAAACTATTTTTGTATGGATGTTGAAATATTTTCTTAAATGGTTTGAAAATTGCATAACATTATTCTCTAACCTCTCTTTGGAATTGAAGGTATTTTGATGTCACGACCCGAATTTTCTACCGTCGGAATCGTGATGGAGCCTAACATTTTACTCGCTAGGCAAACCAACGTTACAGAATATTTCACCTTTTTTCTTTATCTTTTAAACATTTAAGACTTAACAAAAGTAAATCAGCGGAAATAAATGCGAAAGAACATAGTTTAAAAGATTATCTTTATACTAATGTCGAAAACCATAATAAAATCCACCCAGAACTGGTGTCACAACTCACGAACAGTCTACGAATACTACAAATAATAGTCTGAACAAAAAGTTTACATCTGTCTCGAAAATAGACAAAACAGAAATGAAGTAGGATAGAAGGGGACGCCAGGGCCTGCGGACGCCTGCAGGACTACCTTGGGCCTCCTATGGACTAAAAGCAGCAACCTCGAACTCTGATCAGCCACTAGCTCCGTAATCTGCACAGAAAGTGCAGAGTGCATTATCAGTACAACCGACCCCATGTACTGGTAAGTGCCGAGCCTAACCTTGACGAAGTAGTGACGAGGCTACGGCGGGGCATAACAATAACAATATATATATATATATATATATA